>NC_068355.1:165148832-165227701 GCF_020536995.1 Dreissena polymorpha
CAGACACACAGACAGACATACAAACAGACAGACAGACACACAGAAAGACACACAGACAGACATATAGGTTATCATTTGACCCAAGTATAGACAGACAGACAGACAGACACACAGACAGACAGACACACAGACAGACAGACAGACACACACACAGACAGACACACACACAGGCAGACATATAGGTTATCATTTGACCCAAGTATAGACAGACAGACAGACAGACACACACACACACACACACACACAGACAGACACACAGACAAACTGAAAGACAGATACCTATCTACTGGGTAGTGGTGGTTTATAAACATTAATTTCCAAAAGCAATTAATAGGTCTATACAATGTTAGTACATAACACTTGAATGTCAGTGTTGACTCAAATGCAATTGAATATGTGCAGTAACAACAGTTAAGCTAATTGCATTTAATCATTTACACAAATTAATTAAATGTGCGGTGCACATAAATAGATACATAGGATTGGTAACACTTACTATAGACTCTGAAAGTACAAATGAGGTTGGGCCCGGAAATACAATGAAAGTGTAGAGAGCTTCTCGAAATCTTCAAAGTTTTAATATTTAAAAAGGAAGTCTCCAATTGCTAACCTCTAAAAAGTCATAGATAACAAAGTTCAGCTCTATAATTAATATTGATCCCCTTGAATGGCTACAAACAATACAGGTCATGTGCCTATAGTTTTCATTGTTAACTGAAATTCCAATTTCAAAACCATTAATATTTCGCTTACTGCACTATTGTAACACAGTACATTGTATGGTGCTACAGTACATTTTTTCCATGTTAGACATTAATACAGGACACTACTCATTCTAAACTAATATGAAATTTGTATTCTTCAATTATTTATTAAATTGCTTATTTGTTGCTTGCAATGTTGAGTAGGTTTGAACCCTTGGTCAATGTCCCTGATTTGTTCCCAAGATTTCTTCTTTTTTTATGCAATTATTTTTGTATTATCTTTTTTCAGAGTTGGTTACCTCCCTGTTTGTTTCATATGGCTGATTCTAATAGATACCAACCACCAATGCCTACATGAATTTCATATTGTAAAAGCTAGTACCAACCTTGAGTTCATAGCTACCAATAGTGCCAGGGCAAGTTCTAACTGGTCACATTCCTTGAGTTGATAGTAACCAACAATACCAGTACTGGTTCTAACTGACTATTAAGTATCTTTAATTGATACCAACGAACAGTAAAAGTAACAGTTCTAACTGGATACATACCTTAAGTTGATAGAAACCAACAATTTAAGTTCCAGTTCTAACTGGTTATGTACTTTGAGTTTATAGCAACCAACAATACCAGTACCAGTCCTAGCTGGTTATGTACCTAGAGTTGATAGCAACCACCAGTACCAGTACCAGTTCAAACCGGAAATATACCTTTAGCTGACCATTAACCAGCACAGTACCAGCTCTAATTGGTTACATACCTTGATATGGTCCAGTAAACACTGCTCAGACCGGTTGTAACTGGTTACATACCTTGGGCTGGTCCAGTAAACACTGCCAAGACCGGTTCTAACTGATTACATACCTTGAGCTGGTCCAGCCAGTCCCATAGCAGCAGGCTGAGTACATGAGTGTCCCCCTCCGTAGCTAGCGTCAGCCACGCGCTGTCAGAAGTGTTCAACGCATCCTGTAAGGGAACCAGTAACAACATTGAATGCAAACAATCATGTAATCCAACAAATGTTGTAAATACACTGTAATTTTATTCATATGCCGATAATGTCAATAAACAATTGTGCAATATTTCTTAATTGCTCCCAGCAGAATTGTTTATTTCAATAGGGATTGGTGTTTTGTAATAAGTATGATTAATTGTCCTTACTTTTCTAGTTGTCTGCTAACAAGTTAGTAGGAAAAGCACATTTGCCAGCACCAAAAACTCCCTGGTCAGGCAAGGGGGGGGGGGGGGGCACATGAATTCCAGCAAGGGGGACATGGGAATTTCACACCCCTGCCTTATTGGCTGTGCCGAGCCTTAACTAACAACTTAAAGTGTCATCAAGAGGGTTCACTTGTTTATTTAGAGTGATAATTGATTCAACAAATGTCTCTCCATAGCAAAAGCTAAACAATTATATTATCCGTTTGAACACTTGAGATAATAACTGATGCTTTGATAATAACTTTCTTGAATTCATTTTCATTCACCTCATCTACATACTGTTTGATTTTTCATTTGACACTGAAAAACATATTATGTTTATAAAAAAGGTATTTATATAGATTTATTTTTTTTATTTAATTTCTCATGTATACAGTGCATTTTACGGTTATTTTTGTTAATAATACAAGACAACATGACTTTCAAGCAAATTTTGATTTTTATGATTCAACTATGTTCACATCTAAAGACTCATAACCTCAATGGAATGAGCGAATGTTTAAAGTGTAGACAGTGACAGGTGAAGATCTGCATCAATTTGGGGAATTTTATGTATGAAACATTTTTAAAATTGAAAGTATTTATTTTGCAACCTATAAATAAGGCTTGATTGGTAATTGTAGGTTCAGGTACTTCTTACATGTATCCCGGCTACTCTTAAGTATACTTAGACATACCCCTGGTACGGTAAATATACCTAAACGTACCCGGTTGATATTAGACTGTACCCGAGTTGTATTCCCACCCAAAATCTGATGTCATAAAACGTGCTACTTGATTAACGTAAAACAATATTGTTTATCTTAAACACACTTCTCTTTAAAAAAAACTTCATCAACATTCTTTTTTGAGTATGAGTTGCAATAAAAAAGAGGCCATATTACAGACTATTTGACATAAATGTGAACATAATTAATTTTCAAAAAATAGCCGACAACGACCGATTTAGCGTTAAAATTTCCGGGTACGTTTTAGTATATTTACCATACCCGGGGTACATGTAAGTATACTTTAGAGTACCCGGGGTACATGTAAGTTGTACCCAAGCCGACAATCACCAATTGAGCATAAATAAGGAGAATAATGCGTCCATTGTATATTCTTGGTTTTGCAATAAAGTTAAACATATAGTGTAAAATAAATTTGAGCATACCCGAAATTAATCCCTTAAGGTTCCTAAAATGTAAATTTATCAGATCACATGGCAAGGGGACATCCTTCCCAAGCACATCCCACAAGGTCCAACATCCTTTCACATTATCATGGGTGGTGGTTTTTCACCATTTAGGGAATGGGGCCGGGTCCCTATGGATTGGGAAAAATCATGAGACTAAAATTGGGAAATTAGTGTTGTTGTTGTTTTGCTTACAAATGCATCAAATTTGAGAATAAAAGTGTTTTCAATATTAAAATTACTTAGGTTAATCTGTTAGAGCTGCATGGGACTAAATATTGAGAAAAAAATCATTAGGAATGTTTAGGTCCCATTTGGGAAAACTATTTACCTATTTACATCCGGAATGGCCCCAAATTTGAACGAAAAAAACACTGCTGGGGAGACCCTGATATCAGTGGTCAGTAATATCACATGGTTGCATAATTGATTTACCTCAACACCTCAGATTGGGATCCCAAAAAATGAGAAAGACACATGTTTCTAATCATAGGCAGTCTCAAACTGTCATCAATGAAAGTGCTTGTTTCATTCAAGGTGTGGTTCCTGTTTACTGTTAAATCATTATTTATTGTGGGATATTATTTTTTGTTGATTTAGTGGGTTGAATCATCCATGTATTTAACAGGATTACATTGGAAACTAACAAATGCAAATTCTTTCAAAATCAGAACTCCATGATTTTGTGTGTCCATGAAAAAACTCTTTTTTTAAACCACTGAATTTCATGCAAAACAAGGGCTGTTTGTAAAACATGCATGCCCCCCATATGGGCTGTCCATTGTAGTGGCAGCCATTGTGTGAGTACGATTTTTGTCACTGTGACCTTGACCTTTGACCTAGTGACCTGAAAATCAATAGGGGTCATCTGCGAGTCACGATCAATCTACCCATGAAGTGTCATGATCCGAGGCAAAAGCATTCTTGAGTTATCATCCGAAAATCATTTTACTATTTCGGGTCACCGTGACCTTGACCTTTGACCTTGTGACCTCAAAATCAATAGGGGTCATCTGCGAGTCATGATCAAACTACCCATGAAGTTTCATGATCCTAGGCGTATGCGTTCTTGAGTTATCATCCGAAAACCATTTTACTATTTCGGGTCACCGTGACCTTGACATTTGACCTAGTGACCTCAAAATTGATAGGGGTCATCTGCAAGTCATGATCAATCTACCCATGAAGTTTCATGATCCTAGGCGTATGCGTTCTTGAGTTATCATCCGGAAACCATTTTACTATTTCGGGTCACCGTGACCTTGACCTTTGACCTAGTGACCTCAAAATCAATAGGGGTCATCTGCGAGTCATGATCAATCTACCCATGAAGTTTCATGATCCTAAGCGTATGCGTTCTTGAGTTATCATCCGGAAACCATTTTACTATTTTGGGTCACCGTGACCTTGACCTTTGACCTAGTGACCTCAAAATCAATAGGGGTCATCTGCGAGTCATGATCAATGTACCTATGAAGTTTCATGATCCTAGCCCCAAGCGTTCTTGAGTTATCATACGACAACCACCTGGTGGACGGACCGACCGACCGACCTACCGTCCGACCGACCGACCGACATGAGCAAAGCAATATACCCCCTCTTCTTCGAAGGGGGGCATAAAAATACAAATGGGCTGTGCTCTGTGAAAAGGGGTTTAACGGACGTGCATAAAGTGTTGTCCCAGATTAGCCTGTAATGACTGTGCACATGCATTAAACCTCGTTGTCACAGATCACCGCAAAAATGATTTCACAGTATTAACCCTTTCCCACTCAGAGGCAAAGTGAAAATGGCTATGTGCAAACAGCATAAATCTGTTCAGGTTTTATGCTGTTTGCTGCTCATGAGTAACTAAAAGTTGGAAATGAAGCCTTTAAAACTTGAATCTTGTAAGAAAAGTCTTTAATTAAATGTAACTTTCTAAGGGACAACACATGTGTCAAAATAGGTTTCTACATGGTAGAGGGTTAAATCTTACACATAGGACATATAAAGAATGTTTGCATGTGTGAGAAAAGTAACCATGCATCCTGTCAATCTACTCTTCACAAAAGTTGATACGAGTCCGCACAGGCTAATCAGGGACAACACTTTCCGCTTTTATGACATTTTTCGTTGAAATGAAGTCTCTTCTTAGATAAAATCCAATTTAGGCGGAAAGTGTCGTCCCTGATTAGCCTGTGCGGATTGCTAAACTGGGACGACGATTTATGCACATGCATTATGCCCAGTTTTCTCAAAACACCACTCATATTTACTCTTTACCACTTAGATACATATTTTCAAGCATTTGTAGTCCCTCAGAGGGTTAAAATTTATTAAAGGCCTTCCTTACAAGATCCAAGTTTTAAAGGTTTCAGTTCCAACCCTTAGATACTAATGAGCAGCAAACAGCATAAAACCTGAAAAAACTTCGAGTTACTCGCAAGCTGTTATGGTTTTATGCTGTTTGCACATAGCCATTTTCACTTTGCTTCTGAGTGGGAAAGACTTAATTTGTTTTCAGTGATTTTATTTGTAGTTTAATTGACATACATATTGTTATGATATAATTAAAATACACTGTAACTCCAATATAACGCGCTCCGTTATAACGCTGAATCCAATATAACGCGGGGGGTGCTTGGATCCCATTTTTTCTCCAACCTTCCATTTCTGATTCAAATCCGTATTATGCAACTTCATGTATTTTCAGACAATTCAAAGATGGCGGCAATCACATGTTGATTGCTTTATTAAACCGTCGTTGAATAATCGCCTCGAGGTTAAACAACACCGACAGCTAATTGGTGTTAATCTGTTGTGTAATGTCAATAAAGGTGTGAAAAACTCTCGTGTCAGTGTTTATTACATGTATTCCTCATCAGAGCGGTTCAGTGCAATAATTTCCATAAGTTAAGTGCAAGCGGGATAGTTATACAATTAAAGTAATTCAAAACGATTAAAACATTCTTACTTTGATATGGTTGCAGATTGACTATATTAAATGAGCGGCTGTGAAATATACTGACCACTGTATAAAACAACTTTTTCTGTCATTTCATTATCATTCTAGTATTATGTCATTTAATCTTTCAGTTCATGTATAAGAAATTAAATAATGCAGACGATTTATTTACATGCGAACGCAGTGTACTGGTAATTGTTAACTGAGTTTCACTTTCATTTTCGCGCCGTATCAGAAAGTCCCCGGGAAACACGTTTTTTTGCATGCGTATGATGCAATAAAACATTTTTTGTACATGAATCGTATTGCATTCAATCTAAATTTAAAGTCGCTCTTCCAATGAAAGCTCTGCCCCATAATGCACTGTACTCTTCAACACTTCTGAAAATGGCATATATGCGTACGGTTGTGTTTACGAATTTCTTAAACATATATCGTCATTAATGTTCAAGATTATTATTTTTTAAGTGATGTTGCAATTTTATTGGATTATCGGATAAATGTGCACATAAGAAAAGCGGTAAGTATACTATTATCGATACGATTCGGTTTATATGCATGTATTTGCGTTAACACAGAATGGCAATATACATGAACTATATTATAGGCTATTCTATACCTGTTGTTTTTTTATAGCGCCCTGCAGTAAATGAGCTCAAAACTTATAACGCGGATCCGTTATAACGCTGTTTCGCGGCTTGGACCCCATTGACCGCGTTATATTGGAGTTACAGTGTAATAATAAAATCTGACATTACAAATGTTATGCAAAATTAATGATTAAAGCAAATCATAGTATAACATTATAACAAGGACATATACTTGTGTTTTGAAAAGAAAACATTAAAGACAAATCATTTTTTGTTTGAAAAATGTGTGCTTATTTGATTTGATGTTTCGTAACTTGTGTCAGGGGACAGTGGCCTGTATATCAGAATACACCTTTGTTGTTGTTGTCGAGGTAGTTGATTATTCATACACAATGAAAGTCTACATACCTCATGTTGTTTAGCCCTCTCCACTTCATAAGGTTCTATCTTGTCAGCAGAGAGAGCGTATGCCACCGCCTGCACACAATCCTCCGCCATATCCGCGGTCATGATAGAGTGGTTAATACTCATGTCCACCGTACCTGACTGTGAAGTTGTGTCACTAGCTCTGCACGAATACTGACCCATGCGCAAGTCTGTTACACTATTACCAAACACTATGGAATTATCATCATCATCATCATTATCATTTATTGCGCCTGAGCTGTTTGAACTCGAGATGGAATTGTTTTCAATTTTGGCATCACTAGCAGAGTTTATGACTGATTTGAATTTGTCGTCTGCTAAATCCTCCATGCTTATACTCTTCATTCTATTCTTTAGAGAGAATTTGAGTCCGGCTTTTTTACGCTTACTAGTCACTGTTGCTATGGAGTCTTTTGAAGCACTTTGCTGGATGGGGGCTGGCAAGCCATTGGAATTCTGGGACAGATTGGAGAACGTTTTACTGACGTGAGGAAACGTGGGAGAATCTTTCTGGCGCTTTTCCAACTGTCGTTGTAAAGAGCTCCCCTTTTTGGCAAGTTCTAGTAATCGCTCACACACTGTGTAGATGATCTGTTATTTGAAAAATGAAAACAATTTGAGTCCTGCTTTGTAAAAATGGGGCTTAAAGCATGTGCATATAGTGTCATCCCAGATTAGCCTGTGCAGATTGCACAGGCTAATAAGGGACAATATGTTCAACATAAACTGGATTTTTGCTAAGAAGAGACTTCCTTTAAACAAACTAAATAAATAATAAATAAAACAAATAAATAAAAATTGAATGAACAACATTTTGGCCATTTCTATCATATACTGATGACACATGCAATACAGTTAGGTCCCTACTTGAGTTGTTTGAAGAAGAAATGGGAATGTCTGTCTCTAATAGGTGGCCATGTCATCCTTAATATAAACCTGTACAAATAATTTAATACCAATTAAGGAAAATATTTCTGATATCTCTTTTTACAAATATAGTGAAATTGTGATACCAGAAAATGGGGCTTAGTGCATGTGCATTAAGTGTGGTATCAGATTTGCCTGTACAGCCCAAACAGGCTTATAATTGACCTGTGCAGTTTCATTCTTAAGAAGAACGTGTGTTAACTTTGTGTAAACATTCATATTAAGACAATTGTTAAAAATTTCACTTTAAATAATGTGTGGGTTGGAGACAATATTAACCCTTTCCCACTCAGAAGCAAATTGAAAATGGTTATATACTAACAAAATAAAACCAGAACAGCCTGCGAGTAACTCGCAGTCTGTTCAGGTTTTATGCTGTCTGCTGCTCACCAGAATATAAGGGTTGGAAATGAAGACTTTAAAACTTGAATCTGGTAAGAAAGGTATTAAATTAAAGTAAACTTTTTAAGGGACTACAAATGCATAAAAATACATATCTAAAGGGTTAAGGGTTAATTAAGTTAAACACAAAGCAATAATTTGATAGCGTAAAGGTAAAGTTAATTTTGAATAAAGTTTACAAATCAAATATTAAAATATATTCAAATAGGACCAACAATTTTCTTATATCATTTCAGGATTTGTTCCCATATCCCTTATGAAAATATAAGACTCTGGGAAAATGGGGTCAATGCATGTGCGTAAAGAGCTGTCTCAAATTATCCTGGTCAATCCACACAGATCCTGGTCAATCCACACAGATCCTGGTCAATCCGCACAGGCTAATCAGGAACTAGACTTTTTGCTTTGACGCTGTTTTTTTCATTTAAAGGAAATCCCTTCTTAGGCCATAGAAAATAACTTCCTAGATTCTCATCCCCGCACCCCCCATCAAAAATCGTCCCGCCCGAACAATTTTTATTTTGAAAAACAACATCCATAAAAATATTCAAGCAGCAAAATACTGAGGACGAAACGGCTAAATGAGTACGAAAATAGCGAAGTGCGTATTGGCAACTCAATGTCTCCAAGACGCTTATCGATTTTTAAAGGCGCACAAGCGCCGTCTGAAATTTAAGTTATCGAGCGAAAACAACAAAAAAATGTTTCTTATCGTCGCTGTCGTTCTCACACATCGTAGCTCCAAAATTTTCAAAAATGTTTTTTCGTCTTTTCTGAATATACGAAGTTTGGCACGTGTTTTGTGCTATATCTCTTAGCTCTACGCCAATCAGAGCCCTTGAAAAATGCACGTGACGAAATGTCGTAGCTTGCTTGTTGGCTTTTTTCCAGCGAAAAGTCGTAGCGACGTCATTTCACCTATAGGTACCTCATTTTGTTTGGACAAATTTGACAATTTTTTTTTTATATTTGCAGCTACGAGGTTTCCTATCAGGACGAATTGTCGTACCTCATACCACGGACGCTCCGTGCTCATACAAATGACAAAACTGTGGTGACAAAATATCGTAGCTACCATTCCTGAACATCAGTATGACTTATCAGCATGACTTATGCTTCTACGGCTTATACCGTATTTTGCAGCTTCATATGTTTGGTATTTTTACAGAATTTCAATTTCTAAAACATCGTTATAAAATAATGAGATGTTTTTTCTCTCTCCTGAAAACTTGGCATCTTGTAGCTACGAGGTTTGAGAACGACAGCGACATTATTTTGAGGTGTAGAAACGGCGTTACAACCTCAAAAGATTGGTACGTGGTGTCAAAATGTGCAGAAACATTAACTCTCGCGGACCTGTACGATGAGTTCATTTGTGGTTCGTATGATCAAGCCCCATTGAAAGTTGACAACCCGAAAATCGTCTTTGCCTTCGTCGGCCGAAATAAATTAGAATTGACAGAAGTGTCACCAGATGTTACAGTTAGTAAAACTGTCAGCTGTCTTGGAAATTTTACTGACTTTAGTATTGGGGACACCCCTGAAAGTTCCCATATTAAATGTTATCATCTTCATTCTCAACATCTTCATCGAATTAAAACAAACTGAACTTGAAATAGTAAATGCTGTCTATTGAATGCATACCATGTTTTAATCAATGATATCTAGTCATACTGAAACAATAATGTAACAGGTTCTGTTACAGATTTGTATTTTCTTTAATACTTTGTCTAGTCTATATTTTGTCAAGTAAATGTTTTATTGAATGTCATAATATGTTAAACATGAAATTAAAAGGGTAAAATAAAACACAATAGTCAAATGTTGATAATGTATTTCTTTTATTCTATATAATTTAACATACATACGTACATATAGGCGTTATGCATATAAACCGGCAAATTCATGAACATTTCATTACTTATATATAGGTCCGACACATAAAATGAAAAATAAAAATTAAAAAATAAAACCCACCCACCCGCTCCAATTTTCCCCAAAATTAGGATGAGAATCTATTTATTTATTTTCTATGGCCTTATCAAGAATCCAGTATATGCATAAAGTCTTGTCCCAGATTAGCCTGTGCAGCCTGATACTTTATGCACATGCATTAAGCCATGTTTTCCCAGCGCACATCACAGATATAAGCCAATACAAGTCTGAAACTGGGCAGTGCACACACCTTTGGCACAAACTTTAGTCTGCGGGCCTCATAGCCGTGAAGGACGTGTCGTTGTCGATTGAGGAACTGCTGGAGTGTGAACTCATGGCTGCCTCCATGCCTGCAAACAACGCAATCACCTGCATTTCTCATAATTTGTTCTTTTTGTTCTGGAGAAAATGGGCTTAATGAATTTACGGAAAGTGTCGTCCCAGATAAGGGACAACACTTTCTGCTTTTGTATTTATTTTGTCAATTAAAGAAAGTCACTGCTACATGAAAATCTGCTTAGACAGAAAGTGTTCTCCTTGATTAGCCTGTGCAGACTGCACAGGCCATTCTGGGACAACTTTTTACCTATATGCATTAAGCCTAGTTTTCCCATGACAGGGCTTATATAAGCCCATCATGCACACTTTTGATAAAAACACAGTTAAACAAACTGTAAACAAAATAAATGGCATTTTTAAAGATATATAAAACATAATAAGAATTGTATTGTGTTTATGTCAAAGCTAACATCGAGGCAACATTTCTGCTGCAGGGGAAAACATTAAAAGAACCCATTTTGATATTCAAATGACAGTTTTACATCTTGTACGTTAAATTCCAATATTTAAGTTGTTTTTAACAAGACATGTGTGTCTGAAACAGGTGGGGAGTATAAAACTAATACAAGAATGGACCATGTTTATGACATGAATACGAAAACTACAACACAAAACTGACATTAAAATTGACATCCCATGCGAAAGACGTCGGACCTAGGAGAGTTCCAATAAAATTTGCTGAGGTCCGGTATTATTCCAGACATTGTAGGATCCAAGTCCGACAATACCATTTTTTTGTAAAAGTTTGTTTTGGTTAAAAAATGAATACAAAACTAGGAATATGAAAAATACGGACTGGTTTTTGTTAATTTTACTTCTTTAGATTATTCAACTTTGAAATAAAATGGATTTGACCAATCAGTCAAACTGGCTATTTTTCCTAATGACGTATCAATAACAAAGTATATTAGTACAAAACGTATTGTAAAACTCATTTATAAGTGAAGAAAAAGTCAAGATTCTTAGAACCAGTCAAATATTTCAAATTGTTTCATAACGTAGGTGACACAACAAGTTTTTTATGTATTGTGTAAACAATCACAAAGCATTCTTCACTAATAAATGAGTTTTACAATACGTTTTATAGAACGGGTGTTCATTTTGTTGTTATTTCATTGTATTTAGACGTTGGTAAACATTGTAAACGTCATAATCATAACAATAAACTCTATATAAGGTATCTTCTATTGTTGTTTAAAGAAGAAAAAGGTAAAATTCTGTGAGGTCTGGTAAATTTTAAAAGTTATCGGACATCATGTCCCGTTTGCCTTTCGCATGGGTTGAACTGACCTCAAAAATAAATAGAAAATGGAAATTAAACTTGTGTATAACAACTTACAAGGGACAAGATAGCAAGGTGCACAATAGTGAAAACAAAATATATTAGTACAAAAAGTGCTACAATGTGCAACATGGATACATAAAGAATCAGGTTAAGTATCTGAACATGTTTGCTGCTTCATACAGGTTCAATGTTAACATGGAATAAGATGTTTTATTTGACCGCCTCTTATATTTGCGCCTCACTCTGGGAAAATGGGGTTAAATGCAACTGCACAGGCTAATCTGGAAAGACACTATACGCACATAAATTAAGCCCCGGTTTCCAAAAGCACCGCTCCTTTTCAAATAATTTGTATTGTCAGATGCCAACACTTGTATAACTAGTAATGTGACAGACACTGATGCCCTCTACAACACATTTTTGCATATTGACATACCACTTATCGGATAAAGAGACTTGCCTCCTACAAAAATCATCTTATCCTATACTTACAAGTAAAACAGCTGTAGAAGTTTGAGAAAACATTGCACAGCAGTAAAAGTTGAGTTGAAAACACGAGCCTGACACTTGGCAAGGCACACATCTTTGGCAGAAACTTCAGTCTAATAAAGGGACTATATTCCATAGTAGAAAAAACAGACAAGGAAAATCATTCAGATCAAATGCAGCAAAAATTTCATTAGTTTCTATCTTCTACACATTGAGGTCATTCTGTTGTGAAAGTGGATAATATTTCATGTAATTAAAGAGGAGTTTAGTACACAAAACATATGGGCATATATATTCTACAGTGGAAAACAGCCAAAAGAAAATAACTCTTCCCGAACTAGTTAAGCAAAGATTACTGCGTTTAAAAACATCTGCACATGACGGTCATTCTGCTGTGAAAGTTTGAGGAATATCCACCAAGCTGTTAAATAGAAGTTGAAAATACAAGCTTCATAGTGGAAACAAAACTGACGAGGGAACACATTTGTGCCACAACTGATGGCAGCCAACATTCCTTCCTGAACAATCTTCTACAAATGAGCTGTGCTCTGGGAAAAGCAGACTTAATGCATGTGCGTAAAGTGTCGTCTCAGATTAGAAACTATTTGCTTAAAGAAAGTCTCTTCTTAACAAAAACTGGTCTATTTATAAAGTGTTGACCCGGATGATTTCTTCAATATTGCAAAAGAAATTGGCAATGATAAAGTTTTCTGACGGACGGACGAACGAACGGACGGACTGACAGACAGACAGTTCAAATGCTCTATGGCGCCCTACCAGGGGCATAAAAATTCAACCAGACATAACAAAATAAAGTTTAGGATCAGCTCCAAATATAAGGGTAGATTTGGTAAGTTTAAACAACATTTTTTTTTATTTTATGCCGCATGAAGCAACAAACAGACATTATAGACAGCTATGAGACTAATTCTACATGATGTCAAAACTAAAAGATATACAGGAGAAGTATAACACATGCCTAAGCTAAAAGATATACAGGAGTATTATAACACCTTGTCTTAATTAAAATATATACAGTAGTAGTATAACAACTAAGTCTATTACCTGCTTTGCTTCACATTTGACCTAATAATAAATGAGTGGTGCTGAAGATTCTGTGGTTTCAGTATGAGCACGTCCAACAATGACACCATGCAAATACAACAATTTTATCAAAAAGCGAAAATGATCCAAACATTTAGTGACATGTTTTTTTATACATCTTGCTTGGCCAATGTTTTTTTATTCTATCTTGACCAATGATTTATATCTTGATTGACAAATGTTTTTTTTTCTTCCTTTTAAAGGCAAGCATTTTCTTAATAACAATGGTTTGTGAAGGTTATACCAATGTCATGTTCATATGATTGTCAGAATGCAGCTACAATTGCATTCATAACATATTTCTCTACATGTAAGTGCTCTGACTTTAACTTGTCAACATGGTAAACTAGTATGGTAAAACAATGAACAAACAACCCGAAGATTGCGCGTAAATCAGTAAGAAACCCTTGAAAAATATGCAAATGAATACATAAGTTGTAGAGTTTTCATTTACTTGTTAATTTTTTTAGATATGTTCATACAGTGAAATTCACATGATGAACCGCTACATATCAGAAGCACTCAATTTCCTCAAGGGGTGAAACGTAGAACAGGATGCAAGCATTTAAATCTAATAAACTGATTATCAACATTAAATAATGCTTTAAAACTGTCTTGCAACAAAAATGATTTACTGTAAAACCATTAAATTTCATGCGGTACGAATTTTCGTGGATTTCGTTGGTCCGCTGAACCACGAATTCAAGTACCAACGATTATTTATACACTTTTAATCCGAAATGGGTCATTTCCGAATGTCATGTCAGGCAATTATGCTATAGTAGGAGGACGTGTCGGAACTGTTCCCGTTTTCAACAATTTGAAAGAGACATTGTTTGATTGCAATATGCTAGTTAATACAGTATGTTGTTTTCTTGATGAATGTTTGGGTAATAATACTTCTCACTCACTAATGGGGTTATTTGCCCTCGGGACTTCGGTTAAAAATAATTGCCCGAGCACAATAATACTTCTTAAATCAAGCACGGTATTTAAACTGTACATCAACGATTGTTCTCTTTTACGTAATGTCGTCAAATTAACAGTTTGCAGATTTATCACATATGTCAATTAGTGCCGATTAAAGTTAACAGAGACATAACGGTTTTCACACGTGTATTTTGGGCACCTTATTACTCAATTGTTACTACTAGGGGATCAATTGCGCTGAGAATTGCAAATATTGAAAAAAAAACATTGATGGCAATTAGCGAGCGGGGACCCACAAGTGCGCCGCTTTATCGCTCTTATCGACATTTATCGGCAATACTTTCATGCTTCAGTGCACATTTACCTCAAGTCTCGCTGTCAACACACAGATTAGCAGATAATGCTTCGTTATTACTCTGGTTGTTGTAATAAAAGTTTAATTATTATGACGGTCAGTCTTCCACGAAAATTTGAAATCCACGAAATTACGTGTCAACGAATTAGTTGTTTTTTTATAAAACCACAAAGTTTCATACCAACGAATTTCTATACGTGTGCAGTAACTGCATTCAAAACATCATGCAGTGAAATTTTGTTGGATGTGTATGCAAACATGCAATGAAATGATATTGTATTCAAGTCCTTTTTCATAGCAATCAAATTACACACTTTATCATATGTTAAAAATCTTTAACATGCAACATCAGAGCTGACAATGTTGAAGGTCAATGCAACTTATATTCAAGGTCAGAGTCACACTCTGCGGATATCAGAAGGCTGCCTTCAAGATCAAGGTAAAACTTTAAGGTAATCAAAATTTAAATTTAATTTCAAACATTGAGATCATCACAAAAGCCTTCCTTAAAGGTCAAGGTCAAAACTTTGAGGTCATTAGAGATGGCTACCTTTGAGGTCAAGGTCTTACCCTAAGGTCATCAAAGATGGTTACCTTTGTGGTAAAGTCTAACTCTGAGATGGCTGGCAACTTTTGAGATCATCAAAGACGGCCAATTAAGATTTTTAGTATTGTGCATGATTTTGTATCTGCCTTGAAATTTGCAGATAGCAAGCAATGTCGTTTTAAGAAATGATGGCATTGAAAAGCAGGAAATCAGCTGACAGGTGGAAAAATCATAACCATAATAACTGCTGATAAATTTGATAACATCAGTTACCCACAAAGAAAGCTTTTATGTGTCTCATACACCAAGACTCATCAAAAAGAAAACCCTGGGTCTTACAAAGGTTGTCATTAAAGTAACAGTTCAGGTACAAAATCCCTTGCTCCCTCAAAGAGTTTAACACTCTCTCCACTTAAAACTTAAAAACAACAGATGATAAAACTTCTAAGGGCCTAGTCACAGTATAGTAACTGACCAGTCAGCCCAGAAATGTTCAACAGACCAAACCCAAAAGCTGCAATTATGAAACTTGTGTTCATGTTCTAGAAATTAATGAATAACTACGAACAACTGCATACATATCGATACGTGAATAATGATCAAAACAAAATGGTCATATGTCAAAATAACCACCAATAAGTTACTGGCCTCTGAAACAGTCACTGGTCTAAATGGTCTCACAAAAAACTAATACAAGTCAAAACAGTCTCACAAAAAATTGTCTCAATTCAAAACGGTCACAAGTCAAAACAGTCTCACTAAAACCAGCATAGGACAAACTGGTCTCAAAACAAAACAGTCAGATGTCCAAACAAATACCAATAAGCTAATGGCCTCTGAAACAGTAACAGGGTCAGTGACTAGTTGAAAGCATAACTGGGCTTGGGCAGTTGATACCTGTGTGGGAACACGATGCGGAAGGGTTGCAGGTACTGCTCAAACTCTTGGATCACCTGCATCTGCTGTCTGGTCTGGATTGACTGAGGCCTGCAGAGATTTGGACGAAACAATGAGAGGAATATGCCAGGGGAAGAACACAGTGTGTTCACAGCCTAACACTATAATATAGGGCTGTGGACTGTTAAAAGGGGGTTTAATGCATGTCTGTAATGTGCTATCCCAGATTAGCCTGTGCAGTCAGCACAGGCTAATCAGGTACAACACTTTCTGCTTTAATGATATTCTTCGTTCCAAGAAAGTCTCTTCTTAGCAAAAATCAAAGTGTCGTCCCTGATAAGCCTCTGCATACTGCACAGTTAACTGGTCCCCCGTTGAATATAACCGTTGACTCCGTTGACTATAATATACAACAGGCACAGGCTAATGTATCGGCGATTTTAATTGGATAACGCGAAAACCAATCGGAACGTTGTTTATTACTGTCAGGAATTCATGACGTTAACGTTTATCCGCTAACATGCACGCGACGTCATGTATACTATCGACGTCACTTTTCATGTTGTATATTAAACAACTTCGTATGAACGTCTAATAAAATGTCGAAACTAACGCAACTGTTTTCGTATTTCGCAGATTTTTAAAACCATACGATCATCATACGCAATAATAACAATCTTTTATTCTTACCTGTCAGCTGTCAAAAAGTTCGGGAAATGTTTTGTTTCCGGTTTGGAAATGGTACACGGATTACTTCCCCTGAACCTCGTATAATCTCGCGATATGTTAACCGGTCCAAATTTGGACCGGTAAAATAAGCCTGTACCGATCCCTATATAGAGAGCATGCGATAGATAAGGGGAGGTAACCAATCTAACTGCACAGACCAATCTGGGACGCACAGGCCAATCTGGGACTGCACAGGCCAATCTGGGACGGCACAGGCCAATCTGGGACTGCACAGGCCAATCTGGGACAGCACTTTACGGACTGCACAGGCCAATCTGGGACGGCACTTTACGGACTGCACAGGCCAATCTGGGACGGCACTTTACGCACATGCTTTAATCCCCTCATATGTTGTTACTGGTACATGGCTATCTTTACAGACTAATAGTATTAGACTTCAAGATTTTATTTTAACTGTGTCCTACTAAAAATTAAATGTGCAAGTGTTACTCATATTAATAAGACTAAATGCTTGTCAGCATTATATTAAGCCCATTAAAGTATGCAAATAATCATGTAAGCATTTAATATTGTCAGTGTGACCTTGACTTTTAAACTATGGTCACAGGAATTGCATGAAACAGGTCCTCTCAACCCAGTGAACATGTGAAACATGTTCTGATAAAACTGTGGGTTGAATGATCAAGTGACAGTCTACACAAGTTATATCATATTCACATTGTAAGGGTTTAACTTACCGTTTGTCTCTGACGTAATGTATAGCCTCAGTCCCGGAGATGCGATTGGTAAATACAAGGTAACATGCAATTATCACACCAGTTCTCCCTGGAATTATAACAAGAGCACCGCATAACGGGTGCCAATGCTTGGCTGCGAAAGCTTGTCAGAATTTTTTTATTTTTTTTAGAGGTCACAGTGACCTTGACCTTTGACCTAGTGACCCAAAATCGGGTGTGGCGTGTAGAACTCATGAAGGTGCATCTACATATGAAGTTTCAAAGTTGTAGGTGTAAGCACTTTGATTTTAGAGCAAATGTTAAGGTTTTAGCATGACGCCTACAGCGGACGACGAGCTGGCTATGACAATACCTAGGGTTTCTCCCAAAACAGCCGAGCTAAAAATCGATACTCATTAGAAATGCATCTATAGGACAAAAGATACTCACATATTCAACATATTTCCAAAAAGTCACCTTATGTTTGAAAACATTAAACTGATATATGGTAGTGCAAAATTTCACACACAGCTTTATATGTTTGTTAAGTTTCAGCCCCCTAAAAGCAATACTCTTTAAGTAACAAGGACAAAAGTTAAAAAGGTTTTGTTTTTTTGTTAAAAAAGACTCCATATCTCCAGTTCTGTAGAAAATATCCCAACATAAATATTGAAATATTTAAATAAAACTGTGAAACAAATATAGTTCACATGTGGGTTAATATGTTTGAAAAGTTTCAGCCCTTTTGCTGTAATATGTTTTAAGTTTTGAACAACAAAAGTAAAAAAAAATCAATTTTATGCTAAAAAAGACAATATGTTGAAAAGCTGAAGATAGTTATCTTATTAAAATTAGTATGTGATTAAAGCAGTTTCTCTGGGATATGAAAAGGAGACAAATATTAAAATAATTAAATCATTATTTTCACAATAAAATAAGGAGATTTTCTTCCTTTGACATGATGATATTAGCTTTAGCTTATATTTCCAGCACTAAATGAAAATAATCACATAATTCTTAGTTTATATTTATTAGCCCAGATGTTCCAGGTGTCTCAATGAATAGAACGTACCTCTGCCAGCATGGCAGTGAATGGCAACCTTCCCCTCGGTCAGGGCAAACTGCATTACCTTCACCATGTCCAGAATGGTACTGAGGGACGCCACACCATAGTCTGGCCTGCCAATGGAAACAGCCCAATAATGAATAGTCTGGCCTCCCTATGGATATAGTTCAAGAATGAACAAGAGCTTGTCACAGTAGTGCCAAATCCCCGCCGAAATGTGTTTGATTGTATGACAACATTTCTTATAAAGAGTAGAATAATATTTGTAAAACATGGCACCTGTGTCATCTATTTATATTTCAAGGATCAATTAATTATATAGTGTTGGAATTATGCTGTAGAGAATTAAATATATGGACATAAAAGAAAGGGAGGTAATTAAAAAAGAAGACTATAAACAGTTACTGTTCTTGATCACTGTATTTTTCCTAAACTCATCTATTCACTTTACAGTGAATACTTACGTGTTTAAATTAAAATATTATTGTAAAATTAGATAAAGGGAGATATTAAAATTGAAAAGCTAAAATATTTACTATGAAATTAAATCAAAGATCATTTAAAATTATTAATAAATAAAATAAAAAATAAAAATAAATAAATAAAGGGAGATAATTAAAAAACTACAGCCGAAAGAGTTATGGTTCTTAGTCACTGCACTTCTCTTACTTGCCATCTGTTTATATTTAAAGTTACAAGTAAATGCCTTCAGTTGATTTAGAGTTATGCTCCGGACAAAAATTTACTTTGAAATTATATAAAAGGGGAGATAATTAAAATACTAAGGTAGATAGAGATATGGTTCTTAGTCACTGCACTTCTCATATTTGCTATCTGTTTATATTTTAAGTTTCAAGTAAATCCCTTCAGTAGATTTAGACTTATGCTCCGGACAAAAATTTACATTGAAATTATATAAAAGGGGAGATAATTCAAAAACTAAGGTAGATAGAGTTATGGTTCTTGGTCATTGCACTTCTCCTAGTTGCCATCTGTTTATATTTTAAGTTTCAAGTAAATCCCTTCAGTAGATTTAGAGTTATGCTCTGGACAAAAATTTACAGTCTGAATAATTGCAATTAAGTGCTTGAAACAACATTATGAAAGCAAAAGTATTTGTGATTATTAATTTCGGTCCAGTAAACAGCAAATTAAAATGGTCAACAAGCAACCACAATCAACTAAAATACTAACAAAATGAGTAAAGGAAAAACACTAATTAAATTAACTGAAATAATTGAACCAGAACTTTAACATAATTTTACCAAGAAAATCGAAAATAGCCCCTGTTAAGAAAAATATTCAGATGAAAAAAAGAATTCAGCCACACATTGGGAAAGTGGCGCTTAATGCATGTGCCTAAAGTTTTGTCCCAGATTAGCCTGTGCTGTCTGCAGGTTAATTAGGGACAACACTATAGGCTTTGATTGGATTTTTGGTAAGATGGGACTTCAGTAAAACAAATAAATTCCAAATAAACGTAGTGTGGTCCCTTATAAGCCTGTGGGGACTGCACAGGCTAATCTGGGACGACACTTTTTGTTATTTTTTTTCCATTTATTGAATTAGTGCTTTTGCTTTACTCCCTTTGTAAGCATTTTAATTAAAAGAATATCAGAAGCCTCTGTTAATTATCAAACAATTGTTTGTTATCCACACGCTTTTTGAAAAGTGTGGGGATATTGTGGTGATGTCCGTCTGTCCGTCCGTCCTGGCAACTATCTCCTCCTACACTTTAAGCACTAGAACCTTGAAACTTACACACATGGTAGCTATGAGCATATGTGCGACCCTGCACTATTTGGAATTTTGATCTGACCCCTAGGTCAAAAGTTATGGGGGTTGGGGCGGGGCCGGGTCAGAGATTTTCACTCATTTTTTTATGTTATTTTACATTAACTTCTTCATTTCTGCACCGATTTACTTCAAATTGATACTGAACCTCTCTTATGACAATACGGTTAATCTCAACTATGCATGGCCCCATTACTAACCCTGAGGCGCCACGCCCACATAGACCACACCCACCCAAATTGGCCTTTTACTATAATTTCTTCATTTCTACACCGATTCACTTCAAATTGATACTGAAATTCTCTTATGACAATACGTCAATCTCAACTATGCATGACAATACGGTCAATCTCAACTATGCATGGCCCCATTACCAACTCTGAGGCGCCCCACCCACATAGGCCACACCCACCCAAAATTGCCTTTTACTATAACTTCTTCATTTCTACACCGATTCACTTCTAATTGATACTGAACTTCTCTTATGACAATACGGTCAATCTCAACTATGCATGGCCCAATTACCAACCCTGGGGCGCCCCGCCCAAATAGGCCACACCCACCCAAAATTGCCTTTTACTATAATTTCTTCATTTCTTCACCGATTCACTTCTAATTGATACTGAACTATTCTTATGACAATACGGTCAATCTCAACTATGCATAGCCCCATTACCAACCCTGGGGCACCCCGCCCACATAGGCCACACACCCGAAATTGCCTTTTACTTAACTTCTTCATTTCTACACTGATTCACTTCTAATTGATACTGAACTTCTCTTCTGACAATATGGTCAATCTCAACTATGCATGGCCCCATTATCAACCCTGGGGCGCCCCTGGGTCAAACATGCGGCATGGGGATATGCGTCGGCCTCTGCCGCGCCATTTCTAGTTTTTAAGTGCGTTGCTTGCTAATTGTTTAAGTAATCTGTAAATTCAAATAATACTAATAATCACAAATCTAGTACAACACTATGTACATTTAATAAGCCCTGGTTTTCCCAGAGCAAAGCTCAATTTGATGATTGATGAAACAACAAATAGGATGTACAGTTGATATGATGAAACAACAAATAGGATGAACAGTTTAAGAGGATCTTTAATTGAGGACTTAAATAGTTGTAGGTCCATTGAAGATTGTATGAAAAAAGCTGGTACAATTTGTACAAAGTCCAATCAACACAATAAGATCATTGACAATTATATCTGTTGAAAACATCTGGTCAAGTACCTATCTCCATGTTTGTAAGTGACATGTAATCAAGTGTCTACTCCCTTCATGTGGCCAGTAATGACTTTCACCAAGATGTAAAATACTACTTTTAAAGCAACATAAGAGCACTTATTATAACAAGTCTGATAATTAGTTTAAACCTATTAATTTTAGCTCGATTGCATAGAAAGCCTTAGGTTAATTTGAAACGCTCTCGAGTCTGTTTCCTGGTACTAGAACCAGTACTTGGTGTCTATGTGGGAAATCTAAAGAACACTCCCACATTGGGTATTGAACCCGTGACCTCTCGATCGCTAGGCAGACACCATATACACTACAACAATGTGACCAGTAATTCTTTACATAATTAAAGACTGGTGTGTAGACAATACCTCTAACATGCCTTTGTGTCAATAACATATTCCAGCTATAGAATTTAAATGAATAATCTGATTGCTTTCATAAAAATTCTCCCTGAACAACCAGGGTAAACAAGTGCATTAGTGTTCATGTCAATTTATCTTAAGGTGATTGCTTACATGAATTACAAAATCATAGGAAAAATAAAATAAATTAAATGTAAATGTTTCACTTACCATCCAAAGTTGTAGAAAAAAACTGAAAAATGAAACATTTATTCAGTTTGACATACACAAATAGTTTATAAACAAGCAAATATGTTGAATTAATATCTTCTCCAGTTTCACAATTTTGTGACAGATGGACAAACAGAATGAATGACAGACAAACAAGGCCAATTCTTAAAGCAGAGGGATAAAAAGAACAAAATTAAATGCTTTCAACACACAGCAAACAATAATCATGGTAATTTATTATATGTTAAGAAGATGTATAAAAAAAAATGCTAGTAAGACAAAATTTCATTTGACAAGTTTTTAGGTTCCTGATTAAATACATGAAAACAATCAAGCATCACATGATCATGATCACAGCTATCAAATGCAATAATTGAATGGGAAAACTATAGAAGAGACTGCAAACTGCACAGGCTTATAAGGGATGAAACTTTACGCACATGCATTAAGCCCCCTTTTTCACACAGAGATGGTCATTTATAAGACGCCCTTATTTAAGGAAAATAACTACGGTAGAAGTAAGTATGTTAGTATGGTCACTAGAGTTACCTCCCTGCCCCATGAATGCTTGTGGGTAGAACTGGAAACCACAAAGGAGACAACTACAGTAAAAGTAAGTATGATCACTAGAGTTACCTCCCTGCTCCATAAAGGCCTGTGGGTTGTAGGTAACATTATACTAAATAAGCGTTTCAAATAAGCGTTTCATGTAGGGCTGTACTCTCTAAAAAAATATCATAGTTGACTCGACAGCATGTTTTACACTTTAAACTGTTGTTTGGGTTTTATTGTTTGGAGTTAGTGGAAGGGCATGAATAGGTGCTCACTACTGAATCCCTGAGATATGATAAACTAAGAGACTATAGTAAAGCATTGCACTGAAAAAGGTTACATTCCACTAAGAAATGGCCCGAAAAAAAGTTGCAAAAACAGTCGATTTTGATTTGTGTAGAGTTCTTGGTTTGAACATGACATATCTTTTTTATTGCATAAATCCATTCCGCCTAGGATGCCCTTTAAGAAAAAGTATGGTTATGGGGGTCCCTATGTGCAAAATGTTGTATTTATTTTCGCTAAAAGTTGTCGCTTTTACATTGAATTATATAGGGAAACTATTTAGTATATTATGACCTGAAAGCCTGTGGGTTGAACAGGAAGCCAAGGGAGACAACTACAGAAAAAGTGAGTATGATCACTGCAGTTACCTCCCTGCTCCATTAAGGGTACAGTATACTAAATAATCGTTTCATGTAGGGTTGTACTCTCTAAAAAAATATCATAGTTGACTCGAAGGCATGTTTTACACTTTAAACTATTGTTCTGGTTTTATCTTTCGGAGATAATGGTAGGGCATAAATAGGTGTCCACGACCGAATCCCTGAAATATGATAGACTTGGAGACTAAAGTAAAGCCTTGCACTGAAAAGGTTACATTCCACTAAGAATCGGCCGAAAAAAAAGTTGCAAAAACAGTCGATTTTGATTCGTGTCAAGTTCTTTCTTGGATTGAACATGACTTATCTTTTTTATTGCATAAATCAATTCAGCTTAGAATGGCCTTTAAGAAAAGGTATGGTTATGGGGGTCTCTATGTACAACATGTTGCATTTATTTTCGCTCAAAGTTGCCGCTTTTACATTGAATTATATAGGGAAACTATTTAGTATATTCTGACCTTAAGGCCTGGGGGCTGTACAGGATGCCAAGGGAGACAACTACAGTAGAAGTGAGTATGATTACTAGAGTTACCTCCCTGCTCCATGAATGCCTGTGGGTTGTACAGGAAGCCACTGGGATCTAGCTTGTGGGGGCCACAGTCCCCGTGTTCCCCAGCAATCTGCAGGTTGATGATGGACTTGATACCCTGCCTGACAGACAGATTGAATATTGAATGGGTGGAAATGTGCCACACTCTGTGAAAACTGGGCTTAATGCATGTGCGTAAAGTGTTGTCCCAAATAAGCCTGTGCAGTCTTCACAGGCTAATCAGGGGAGACACTTTTAGCTTTTATGGACTTTTTTGTTTATAGAAGTCTCTTTTAAACAAAAATCCAGTCAAGGCTGAATGTGTGGCATCCCTGATTAGGTGGGACTGCATAGGCTTATCCGGGACAATATTCTACACACATGCATTATATCCAGTTTTCCTACAACGAGGATAAAACAAACAAATGATTCCATTAAATATTGAAAAACTGTACATATTGAACGCGAGAGTTTGAAAATCCATCTCTAAATACTTTGATTTGTGCAAAAAAAGAGTATGAGCATATTATTTTATGTTTCTATTATCCCCTTATAATCTATATATGTGTAGTTGACACATATTCTTTTACGCTATTTTGCAATTAAGCTTAAAGAAACAGTTTTTGACTCTTGTTTCTAAGAAAACAACAGTGCTTGATATTCTGAGCAATTTCTCTTTGAAATACTTGAAGATTGAAACATGGTAGCATAAACCAACAGGACATATATCCATATAAAACATCAAAAAAGCAGTCATAATAATGACTGAGACATAAATAAAGTGACCTATGTTGTGCAAAAAAAAAAGTCTTATACCATATATGCCATTGTAGCTGAAGACCAAGCTGTAAAAAAAATTGCGTTACAGTAAAACACATAGTATAGTCCTGTGAATGGCTGGTTTGCAGCAACAAAGGCCACAAACGGCATAAGATACTTTTTTGCATGACGCAGCACAAGAAGTTTAATGGACCATCCATCTTAGTATAGTAAATTTGTGCTGTATCACAAAGCACCAATTTCACCTACTCTTTAAACTGATCCACAAGCCTGTGATTCTGAATACCATAGTTGGAAGGACGTGCCATGGCCAGTATCTTGTCTGTCACCCTAAAATAGAATCAAGAATGAACAGGACTAAACATGAGCCTTCCTCTTGGAAAATAGGGCTTAATGCGTGAAATGTCATCCAAGTTTAGCCTGCGCAGTCCACACTGGCTGATCAGGGAAGTCACTTTCCGCTTTTGTGGTATATTTTGTTTAAAAGAAGTCTCTTCTTAGCAGAAATCCACTCTTAGCGGAATGTGTCATCCCTGATTAGCCAGTGACAACTGCATAGGCTATGCTGGGAAAAACTATGTACATGCATTAAACCCATTTTTTTCTAGAGTAAGGCTCAAAATCATCTGTAATAATAGCTTTATTTTTAAATACCATTATCACAAAAATGTATTGATTTAAATATTGGAAAGCCAGACTCTAAAATACGTTCACCTAAACAGATACAGTTGAAGTTTGGTCATCATATCCCTTTTAAATACCTCATACTAGGTTCGAGATATGCTCTCATTATAACATGGTAGTTATCCTAACAGAGTTACATCTCACGAAATAATGTCCTTTGCATATTACATTCCCAACGTGTCAAAGACATTGAAGCCCCCACCACATATGTTTGAACACAGAAAAATCAACTATTTAATATACAGTGGACAATATGACAAAGGGATATAAGTCAGCAAACATTTGAACAAGATTCTTCCAATTAGAATGAGAGTTAAAAAAACAAGCAAAGTCGTTGAATTGATATCCTCCGCCAATATGCTTCTGGACACAAAAGTGTTATATTTGACACTCAAAAAGCATTTTTTCAAGAATCAAAGGGCCATAACTCCGTTCTTAAAAGGGCCTTTTTACAGATTTTGGCATGTTTTGAAGTTTGTCATTAAATGCTTTATATTGATAAATGTAAACATTAAATTTTAAAAGCTCCAGTAAAAAATCAAAAACAAGGGACAAAATTGTCACAAAACCAGGTTTTCATTGTGAAAAAAAAATCTGATAAAGGGAGAAAACTCAAACTGAACTTTTGAAATGACCAAAAAAAATTAACCCCCTTTGTAATTTTTTTTTTTTTTTTAAATCTATTTTTAGTCGTGGCGACCTTGACATTGGAGATATTGACTTGAATCTTTCGTGGGACACACCGTCCCATGATGGTGAACAAATGTGCCAAATGATTTTAAAATCTCACAATGAATGACATAGTTATGGCCAGGACAAGCTCATTTATGGCCATTTTTGACCTTTGAACTCAAAGTGTGACCTTGACCTTGGAGATATCGACGTAATTATTTCGCGCGACACACCGTCCAATGATGGTGAACAAATGTGCCAAATGATTTTAAAATCTGACGATGAACGACATAGTTATGGCTCGGACAAGCTCATTTATGGCCATTTTTGACCTTTGAACTCAAAGTGTGACCTTGACCTTGGAGATATCGACGTAATTATTTCGCGCGACACACCGTCCAATGATGGTGAACAAATGTGCCAAATGATTTTAAAATCTGACAATGAACGACATAGTTATGGCCCGGACAAGCTTATTCCGCCAGCCCGCCAGCCCGCCAGCCAGCCAGCCAGCCCGCCAGCCAGCCAGCCCGCCAGCCAGCCAGCCCGCCCGCATTCGCCAATCTAATAACCAGTTTTTTCCTTCGGAAAACCTGGTTAATAAAATTTAAAAAAGGAAAAAAAAAAGTAGCCCGCATCAGGGCTCGAACCAGTGACCCCCGGAAGCTGAAGTAAAAACGCATTAGCCAACTGAGCTATCCTGCCAAGCATACATAAGATGCGTATTTTTTACTTTATGTAAGCAATCTTCGTAGTTTCACAAATTTAAATGACAACAACAGAACTCTCCAAATTATTCAATCGTTTTGCGTTGCAACGCTTTATAATTTTTAGGTTTTTAAATCGTCAAAAGATGCATATAATGGCTATGTTAAACCATGGCAAATGTTCAGTAATACTGTTTCCTCACAAATATCATAACTAAACCGAAAATTTGCGAATCTGAAACAACTTTTTTCAATTTTGTCAATTTACCAAACCGTGAAAAGATCCCTTTAAGTGATGGTGTACAATGCCATTTGACATGCATCATCCTCTTATCCATATATATACACATACAAAGTTTCAATGAAATCCGCCAAAGCACTTCCAAGATATGGCTCCGAACACACAAAAAAAGCATTTTTTCATGATACAAAGGGCCATAACTCCGTTATTAACAGATGGTGTACAATGCTATTTGGTGTGCATCATCCTCTTATCCATATATATGCTCATACCAAATTTCAATGAAATCCGCCAAAGCACTTCCAAGACATGGCTCAGGACGGACGGAAAGACTGACGACGGACTGACGGACAATGCCAAAAAAATATCCCTCCGCTGATGGCAGGTGATAATAATTAGGGACTATATGTTATATTGTGGAAAAACTAAGGCATTAAACAGTGAAAGTTTGCACAAAAAACAATAGTTTGTTTCTACAGTAAAAACTTTGGGGGGGGTTCTACATACTAGTTTTCCTTAAAAAAAATGAAATCAGACATATTTGTGAATTTACATTTTGAGGTCATTTAAGTTATGCAGATTCCTGTCAAGAAGCCATAAAATAACAACTTTCTCGACAATAAAAATTGCAGTGTCTAGATATCAATATCCTCAACCAATCGCGTGTTTTTTACTTAGTGGCTTAATTGACATATTATATTATTGCAAGAGCATAGTTCTGCTTTTCAAATCTTTAACAGAGAATGAAGGAATTAAGAGTTAACACTTAAGAGCAGTGCAAAATGCTCAAAAATGGAATATGAGATTCACACATGTTCAGTCCCAATTCACAATTGTGATTACTTTGCCTGTCTTTGAAAAGCCAACTCAATTTATCTAGGCATTTCCGAGAAAAGACAAGTTGTTTGAATTCCATACTTCCTTTACATTTCCACTAAATGACTTACATTTGTGCTTACAGAATTCTTAAACGAATTTATGGTAAATATTGACGAGGGTATCATGTTGGATAAGTATTATTGGGTATCAAATTTCTAGGTAATGATATTTTTAACTACACTTAATATCTGGGTTATTTAACAAAATAAAGATATTAAACAAGATAGTTGTGTCATTTATCCTGTCACATGCCTTAAAATAAGCCCGATAACCAGGTAACCTAATATCCCAAAAGATATTAGGCTAGATGACCACATGACCTCGAATATCCGTCAGTTGCTCTCCCCGCATGCGCATGCCTTTATTATTTTCTATCAATAAAATATTTGTTTTTTGTCTATTAAAAAATACCAAATACATGTAAAGTACTGATTGTTTAAATCTTATTATTTAAACAGCATAATTTCGTCTTTGTGTATTGAATTAATGACGAATAACTCGATTTCTCTGTTGTTTAACAAGATGGAAGCTAGCCTAAGCGCTTTGCATTATGCGACGTCAGAATGTTTTTGTTCGCGCGTGTTTTTTCCCATATTAAATATGTAAACACAAAATACTCGAAAACTAGATATTTTAGAAACATTTCAACGAATGTTGTAAATGTGACAGGATAAATAGAATAATAGGTTGGTGAGGTGGATGGAGAATGGTTATCTGGCTCGTCAGAGGATCTTATCGGGTTTGCCTTCGGCTAACCCGATAAATTCCTCCAACTTGCCAGATAACCATTCTCCATCCACGTCACGAACCTATTATTCTCTATATAATTGGTCAATTTATTAGATGGGATCCCAATCTAACAGACTCAGATTTTCATTTTTCCATTTTCATGTAAATTTGACACAACTTATAAAGTGAACATACACAAAATGACAATTTTTCACATTTTATTCTTCACACTTGATACCCCATAAACTCTATGCAGCAAAAATCCTTTCTTATGGTCATCTACACATTAAAGTTAATCAACTGTGAATGTTTAAGCAAGATACCAGCATTTGAAGAGGATTTTGTTTTCAAAACATAAATTTTTGAATAGTATATTCTTTAGTTGTAGAATCAACACAGACAAAAGGCCATAATTCTGCCGAAATTCTTTACCCAACGTGATTAGAGTCCCATGATTGCGTATTAGTCTGTCGGTCCTACAGACTAACCAATTAGACTAGAATTCCTTGATTGTGTATTCAAGTGGCATCCCAGTCCTACAGACTTACCAATGAGAGTAGAGTCCCTTGATTGCGTATTCATCTGGCTCCCAGCCCTCCCCGCTGCAGTACTTGCACTTCTTCCCTCCACAGAACATGGAGCATTGTCGCTCCGTGGAAATCAGGCCCCGCGCCTTCTCAGACGCATTGCTGTACAGACCCTTGGGCTTTTTTCCTAAAATAATACAGAACCTACTTGAGTCTTTAAATAATTGTGTTTTTCAACAATTTTTGAAAACTGACAGGACACTTTATATTGTTCAGAACATTTTGTTTTAACTGTGTCTACCAGTAATATAGTTCAGTGTTATTAAGAAATGGCCAATTTTTACTCAGATCAACGTGAGCACATAGAAAGACATGAGCCTCATTCTGAAGAAACGGGTCTTAATGCATGTAGGTAATCACAGAATAATCTTGGATAACAACTTCCGCCTAAACTTGCTATTTGCTACTTCCTTTAAATGAAAAAGAAGAAAGTATTGTTCCAGATTAGCCTGAGAAGAGTGTCGAATGCATAGGCGAATATGGGACGACATTTTAACCCTTTACTCATCAGAAGACAATGAAAATGGCTCAGTGCAAACAACATAAAATCAGAACAGTCTGCAAATTACTTGCAGTCTGTTCAGGCTTTGTTTGCTGCTCATCAGTACTAAGGGTTGGAAATGAAGCCTAAAAAACTTGAATCTAGTAAGATAGGTCTTTAACTAAATTGAACTTTCTAAAGGACTACAAATGCGTCAAAATATGTATCTAAGTGGTAAAATATGTATCTAAGTGGTAAAATATGTATCTAAGTGGTAAAATATGTATCTAAGTGGTAAAATACGTATCGAAGTGGGAAAATAAGCATTTAAGTGGGAAAGGGTTAAGCAAATGCATTAAATTCCATTGACCTAGTTTGAGGCTAAAATCAGAGTTGATTGATACCCCATCATTTCCCTTTCGACAAAGATATACAGGTATAACAAAAAAACAACATTATTGGACTTTTAAAGTCAAAGTAAAATTGTCAAGGTAGAATGTGAATTTGTTTGCATAACACACCATCTCATATAGGTTGACTTAAAGCCACGCAATTTCAAATTCATCAATTGTTAAAAAAATCAACTCATGAACAAAAACAATGTACAATGATTTTTGTATTGCCTGCAATAAAACCTGATTAGTTTCTACCACAGTGATTCTTTCCAAATCAGATTGCAGACTGCAAGACCATGCATCCCAAGACCATGTATCCCAAGATATTCATTAGCAAACAGTTTCCAGATCAATGCCTTTCCAACTTCCATTTTAATCATGGCTTTCAAAGATAGATGAGTGTTAAGAGAATTAATTGCACTAACCCAGTGTCTGGGGGCTGAAATCTTCTGTCAGACTTCTTATCAATCATGATTTGCAGCAAAATCAATGCTAATGATTGAGGTAACTGTCAGTAGTTCTAGCAAAACTTTGCTGATAAAATGAGTTCGTTCTGGAAAAACTGAGTTTGTCCTCAAAGGTCAGCCCCTGCAGTCCACACAGGCTAATCAAGGGCGACACTTTCAGCCTACACTGGATTTTCATTTAGGAGAAATCTCCTTATAAATGAAACAACACATCAAATCAGAAAGGGTGGTCCCTGATCTGGGATCAATTTTCAATTTTAAGCACATGCTTTAAGCCCAGTTTTTCGAGAACACAGATCATATGATCATTTGGCCTAGATATATATGCATAATCTATATAATTTGTTTCTTCAACGTTCTATGAGTGCGCCAGAATTTTTTTTCTTAAAAAAAAATAATAATCCCAAATTCCTGAAACATAATTTGAATTTTAAAATATATCATACACAAGAGAGCCATGATGTCCATAAGCGCTCACCTCAGTCGATGGTTTACAAATGTCAATGACTTAACATGATGAACTAGTTGTATATTACACTTGACCCATATTCAAACAAGCGTAGATATTGTACAGATAAACATTATCACCAAGTGTCATAGAGATTGAATGTTTTTCTAAGATTTCACTTTGAAACCTATGTTTTGGTCGCACATGACCCAGATTACAACTCAGCCTAAATACTGATATGGTGGACTAGTTTTGTATTACACTTGACCCATATTAAATCTTTTATAGATGTGATCTTGCGATTAAGGTTTTAGACACACTTGACCAAGATTACAACTCAGCCTAAAAATATCAAGTTGTACATTCCAAACAAGTTTCATTGAGATCAAATTATAAATGCGACTTCTATTATTAATAGTGGTAAAACTTTTTTCTATGATTTGACCTGGTGACCTAGTTTTTGGATGCACATGACCCAGATTTTATTTGGGCATAGATATTTTAAAGATGTGTTAAAAGCGTTTTCTAAGATTTGACCAGGTGTCCCAAGTTTTGGACGCATGAGACCAAGATAACTTGGCCTAAAAACAATTGTCAAGATAATAATTATGACTAAGTTTTATAAATATTGGATGAAAAATGAGGCCTGTAGAGTAATAGCAAGCAAAAAGTTGATAGAACGTGACCCGCGAGACATGACGCACATCAGCGGACATAGGATAACTACAATAGCTTACCATGATCACTACATGTCCAGGTGAGAAAATAACAATTTGATTTCTTAACCCTTTACCACTTAGATATGTATTTAACCCTTTACCACTTAGATAGGTATTTAACCCTTTACCACTTAGATATGTATTTAAAGTTTACCACTTAGATATGTATTTAACCCTTTACCACTTAGATACGTATGGTAGTTTATTGTTTAGGCGTGGTTTCTTTTAGAGTCGTGGTTGTAGAGATCGCGTGAAATTACGTGATTACACGTTCCAAAATTATGCAGTTGTTAGAAAAATAGTTTTGACCAGGTCAACATCCTTTTTCTTATCAAACATGCGACAAAAACAGGTCAATATTGTAAATCATCAGAGCTCTTATCAAATATTTCCTCTTTTATAAATTGTTCTTATAGTGTTCCCAAGTAACACAAAATCGTTTATTTATGATTATTCTCCATAATAGATCGTCTGTTGACATATTTTCATAAGAAATTACTCTTCTCTTCAATGTCAGTTTTAAGGCTATTTATAGATATGCAAATCTTGAAATTGGAATAGCCAATCAGAATACACGGCTCAACAAGACAACATTTTCAAGATGGCAGTTTTACACAATCAAGACAATTGATTATTTATTATTATTTCTGATGATTAACTTTTGGAAAACAAGATGTGTTTGAAAAACACAATGTCCCCCTATATAATGTTGACCTCGTAGGATGACCTTGACCTTGACCCTTCACCACTCAAAATGTGCAGCTCCTTGAGATAAACATGCATTTCAAATATAAAATTGCTAGCTTCAATATTGCAGAAGTGACATTACATGAACAATTTTGACCCATATACTTGACCTTGAAGGATGACCTTGACCTTGACCTTTCACCACTCAAAATGTGCAGCTACATGAGATACACATGCATGCCAAATATCAAGTTGCTATCTTCCATATTGCAAAAGTATTCATAAAATAAGCAATTTGGGCCACATATATTTGACCTCTGACCTTGAAGGATGACCTTGACCTTGACCTTTCACCACTCAAAATGTGCAGCTCCATGAGATACACATGCATGCCAAATATCAAGTTGCTATCTTCAATATTGCAAAAGTATTCATAAAATAAGCGGTTTGGGACACATATATTTGACCTCTGACCTTGAAGGTCGACCTTGACCTTTCACCACTCAAAATTTGCAGCTCCATCAGATACACATGCATGCCAAATATCAAGTTGCTATCTTCAATATTGCAAAAGTATTCATAAAATGAGCAATTTTGGCCACCAATATTTGACCTCTGACCTTGAAGGATGACCTTGACCTTGACCTTTCACCACTCAAAATGTGCAGCTTGATGAGATACACATGCATGCCAAATATGAAGTTGCTATCTTCAATATAGCAAAAGTTATTGCAAAATGTTAAAGTTGGCGCAAACAGACCAACCAACAGACCAACCAACAGACAGGGCAAAAACAATATGTCCCCCACTACTATAGTGGGGGACATAAAAAGCAACAAATATAAAGAACAAAAGTTAATAATTATGTTTATAATGATTCATTGTCTTAAGTTTATATAATATGTGTGATGTAACCACCTTATGAAAATTACCCATGTCTCAACCAGCATATAGCATATTTAACCATTTACCACTTAGATAAGTATTTTGACGCTTTTGTAGTCCCTTTTAAAGTTAATAAAACTTAATTACAGACCTTTCTTCCTAAATTCAAGTTTTAAAGGCTTCATTTCCAATCCTTAGGTACTAATGAGCAGCAAACAGCATAAAATCTGAACAGACTGCGAGTTACTCGCAGGCAGTTCTCGTTTTATGCTGTTTGCACATAGCCATTTTTAGCATAGGTGCGTTTACGCACCTATGCTTATGGTATATACCACATTTCAAAAATCCACATCGCTCGGTTACCCATTATGAAGCCTTACCTGATCAAAAATCAGACGAAATATCTATTTAATTTAGTATATGGTCATTCTTACAAAAAAAAATTTGGAAACGTTTTTCTAACGTTTTCTTCCAAGAATATTGCTGACACCGTTTTTAGTGAATTTTTCTAAGACCGTTTTATGTCAAAAAATCTTCTTATAACCTAAAACAAATTTCGTTCGTAAAACAATTCTATCTGCACTATAAATCTCAATCTCCTACGCAGTGGCCTCCCTTATACTAGAAGTTACTGACCGGGCGAAGCAAGGGAAGTAACTGCTTTGAGGAGTTTCTATAAAAATCTGCATTCAGAAATCTGTATTCAGAACTCAATCTGTTGTGCACGTCTGCATCTAACGCTTACCACAAGTTTTACGACAAATTCTTGACGCAGACGAATAGGGTAGCGTCTATTTTCATTTGTGAAAAGATACAGATCTGTCCGTGCTTAAATTTTGAAAGGCTTGGGTAATTATTTTTCATAAGCGTTTCAAACACTGATGTAAATGGAAAGATTATCTATTTAAATAGTCGGTAATTGTTTGAAATTATTGATTTGAGAAATTCGCGGATGGCGATATCGAACTACATTATACCACGTGACGCCATTCTTCCCTGTATCTTGCACCTATGCTTTTAACGCCATCGGCGCTCTCGTTTACTTTGCTTCTAAGAGGGAAAGGGTGAAGTATTTCTGCATGGGTGCTGTTCTTCAGTAATCAAACTTAAGCACAGCTTCAAACTGTTAAAGATAGCATTTAAACAATTCCACATGACTTCTTTAAATTGACGATTGTGACTGGCATTGATAAACTTGTTAAAGTTAAGTTTTGAGCAAGCTTTTGCACCAGAAACTGATCAAAGTAAATTTTGAATTGTGGGAAAATTGCATCTGATTAAAAGAAATTAAACATGGCTAGAATCTACTTAACAGTTGTTTACGAAGTTTGCCATTAACATATTGAGTAATTAAAATAAAGAAAATAAAAAAATGTGCAATATATTTCATATAATAAATCTTTAAACAAATGTAATTTTTATCAGATTTTTACTTATTTGAAATATTTGATGTTTTAATTCCTTTGTTTATATGCGCCTTATTCTTGAAAAGCTGGGCTTAATGCATGTGTATAGTGTCATCCCAGATAAACCTGTGCACATCCCAGATAAACCTGTGCAATTTGCTTTTACAGAATATTTCTTTCAAAGGATGTCTTCTCTCAACAAAAATCCTTTCTTGGCAGAATAAGTTGTCCCAGATGAGCCTGCCTGGCTCATGTGTAATAAAAACTGGACAGTAAAAAAAAAAACTTGCATGAAAATTTATCTGGAGAACTGACTAAATCAAGCCTGACTAGCAAAGTCGATAATGTCTAATTAAAATGTTATCAGTATTGACAAATGTGATTTGAACAACAGCAACATTAGAAAACAATGGTAAATTAATGGTTTTAGCCTACAGCAACATAGATGATATTAGTTGGCTTTGTCACATAGTTATCTTTTTGGCACCAGGTTGACTTCTATGCCTGACATGAATTCCATGCTCTGGTCCCTGCATTTAATATGTTTTTACCTACTCTTACAGAACAAAACAGTAGAGAAAGCATGTAAAGCTCATCTTCATTGACATAATTATACGGTATATATTATAACAGTATGTCTTTAAAGAAAATGCAAAGACATACATCATTAAAAACAAAGCTCAATTTACATAAACAAGAAATAAGTATGTTTTCGTTGTTTCGAGATGTTAATACATAATGACAATAATTGCAATAATTATTATTCAATTGTGTACTTAATTTCTTTAGTAAAAATATATTTATTACAAACTACATACATAAGGTATTTTCTTTGAAGTTTTTTTAATAGGAAAATAAATTTGTGTGGAGTCAAGAAATATAATCGCATAAATTCAACATTATGATTGTAGAATAATTTCATTCGTAGTAAAATACTTTTATAACTATAGGGTTCGGAAATGCTGATAACGTTTCAGTTATATGATATATTATAATACCTCCTGCCATGTTGCACTTAATTGTAGTTATGTATTGTTTAAGTATAATCCCTTTGTTGACCATCTATACAAAAACAAAACTGTAGTCGATCTATAGGGATATGGTTCCTTGGTGAATACTAACTGCAATCATATTATTTAACTAGAAAAAGTGCAGCAGAGGCCAACGCGTATCCCCATGCTGCATGCTGTTGGTAAAATGAGTGAAAATCTCTGACCCGGCCCCACCCCAACCCCCATAGCTTTTGACCCATGGGTCAGATCAAAATTCCAAATAATGCACTGTCGCACATATGCTCATAGCTACCATGTGTGTAAGTTTCAAGGTTTTAGTGCTAATCGTGTAGGAGAAGATAGTGGCCAGGACAGACGAACAGACGGCAGAGATAACCACATAATCACCACGCTTTTCGCAAAGCATGGGGATAAAAATCAATGAAGAAAATCAAAAGAAATACACATACAGACAATAACACATGGGCTTTTTTACATGGGCTAATATACACAGACACTTACACACATTGTAAATTTGACAGAGGCTAAAATATACAGACACTAACACACCATTACTTCAACAGAGGCGTTAATATAAAGACTCTTTAACAATGTGTAACTTTGACAGAGGCTAACATTTACAGGCACTGTTACTGTACTTTAAAAAGAGATGTACACATAGCAGTTTATTTTCACCATTTTGGTAATGGGGCAAGGTCATTTTAGATTGGGAAAAATCAACTTTCGGCAAAATTTGGAAATTAGTGTTGTTGTTTTTTGCTAACATTACTGTGTCATTGAGAATAAAAAGATTTCAATATTGCATTTACAAAGGTTTGGCTTAAAGTACTGGATTAAAGATTAACTAAATATTAGGACTTATTAAAAAAAATTGGAAAACTTCAATGGGGAATTTTTAGGTACAAATGAGGAAAAACATTTACTTTATTACCAGACCAAAATTTGAACGAAAAAAAACAACGCTATCACATCGATACCTTTTACAGAGTCATCAAACCAAGCCAGATCTTCCTCCCCAGGGTGGAGCTGCTCATCAGGGTCAGGCTCCATGGCAACGGCTCACTTCAAGGTCACATCTGAAGATAAACAAAATACAGTGGCTATAATATTAAATACAGACTCCATGGCAACCATTCACTTAAGAGCACATCTGGAAATATATGTAATGTGGTTGTTACAAACTGACTACACAGAAGTCATTCACTTAAAGGTCATATCAGGTAACAACCAAATTATAGTGGCTATTAAATTGCTTACAGACTCCGAAGCAGCCACTCTTTTTATTGTCAAAACTGGAGGTACACACAAAGCTAGGGTTCTAACATTGAAAAATGAGTCCATAGCAACCTCTCACTTCAAGGTCATATCTTGTAATATATACAATAATGTGATTATAACATTGAATACAGACTCCATGGCAACCATTCATTTAAATCTCAATCTTGATGTTCACACAAAGCAGTAGTAATAGCATCAAATACAGTCTCCATGGCAACCATTCACTAAAATCTCAATCTTGGAGTTAACACAATGCAGTAGTTAAAGCTCTGAATGCAGTCTCCTTAGCAACCATTTGCCCAGGGTCACATTGAGAGATATACACATTATGGTGGTTATAACATTGAATACAGATGACATAGTAACCACTCACTTCAAGGTCACATATGGAGAATAGTTAACACAATCTAGTGATTATAAAATTGAGGGGGGGGGGGGGGGGGGGGGGGGGAAGGGCGATGGGGGGGGGGGGGGGGATTTTTTGGGTGCGATGGTTGGACGGTATTTCAAACATAACCGTTTAAAAAAAAATATTGGGGGGGGTGGGGTATAGTGTGAGGTGAGATGATCTTAAAAAAAAAAAAAAAAAAAAAAAAATGGGGGTGGGGGGGGGGGGGGGTATAGTGTGAGGGTGTGGTGGTCATTTATGAGATGATCTTAAAAAAAAAAAAATAGGGGGGGGAGGGGGGAGGTGGGGGGAGGGGGGGGGGAGGGCACGGGGGACGGTTTGGGTGGAGTCTATTGTGGTATGTCAGGTAAGAGTAGTTTCGTCAAAGTATCAATCAAATCTAATCATAAATAAAGAAGTTATGGCAATTTTAGCAAAATTTAATAATTTGACCTTGAGAGTCAAGGTCATTCAAAGGTCAAGGTAAAATTCAACTTGCCAGGTACAGTAACCTCATGATAGCATGAAAGTATTTGAAGTTTAAAAGCAATAGCCTTGATACTTAAGAAGTAAAGTGGATCGAAACACAAAATTTAACCACATATTAAAAGTTACTAAGTCAAAAAAGGGCCATAATTCCGTAACAATGACAACCAGAGTTATGCAACTTGTCCTTTTACTGTACCCTTATGATAGTTTTTGAGTGTTCCAAGTATGAAAGCAATATCTATGATACTTTAGGGGTAAAGTGGACCAAAACATAAATCTTAACCAAATTTTCAACTTTCTAAGTATAAAGGGCCCATAATTCCGTCCAAATGCCAGTCAGAGTTACATAACTTTGCCTGCACGGTCCCCTTATGATAGTTAATAAGTGTTGCAAGTATGAAAGCAATAGCTTTGATACTGTAGGAATAAAGTGGACCTAAACACAAAACTTAATCAAATTTTCAATTTTCTAAGTATAAAAAGGGCACATAATTCTGTCAAAATGCCAGTCAGAGTTACATTACTTTGCCTGCACAGTCCCCTTATGAAAGTTAGTAAGTGTTGCAAGTATGAAAGCAATAGCTTTGATGCTTAAGGAATAAAATGGACCTAAACACAAAACTTAACCAAAATTTTCAATTTTCTAAGTATAAAAAGGGCACATAATTCTGTCAAAATGCATGCCAGAGTTATCTAACTTTGCCTGCCCAGTCCCCTCATGATAGTAAGTAAGTGTAACAAGTTTGAATGCAATAGCATTGATACTCACTGAGAAAAGTGGACCTAACGCAAAACTTAACCAAAATTTTCAATTTTCTAAGTATAAAAAGGGCACATAATTCTGTCAAAATGCACGCCAGAGTTATCTAACTTTGCCTGCCCAGTCCCCTCATGATAGTAAGTAAGTGTACCAAGTTTGAATGCAATAGCATTGATACTTTCTGAGAAAAGTGGACCTAAACGCAAAACTTAACCAGACGCCAACGCCAACGCCAAGGTGATGACAATAGCTCATAATTTTTTTTCAAAAAATAGATGAGCTAAAAATGTATGGTCGATTATTCAACTACAAATGCTCAAAATATATGGAGAATACTTAATGATTGTGGTTTTCAGTTGGTTTATTGCACAAGTTTGATTTTATGATGTTTTATTTATGAGCATGCGAGGAGAGTGGAAAACCTAAGATCAAACAATAAAAAATTGAGAAACAACCCACTGCAACAACACAGACATAAAAAGTAAAAAGAAGTGGGAGGAGCCTATTTTCCAATGGTGGTCTTTTTTTCTTCATCATTTTATTTTTAGTTTTAGACATATGAAACTGAAATAAATTTATGATTAAATTCATGAAAACTGTTAAAATTGTTAGTGTATGCCATTCCCATCCACTTTAAATGATGTCCAATCAAAAAGGAAGTGAAAAAAACGATGACAAACATAGGAAAGAAACATTATAAACAATTCATGAAAGGCCTCAATCTAATTGATGGCCTTATCTATAGAGGTATTGCATTTATACCTCAGCAAGATTTCCCCAGGTAATTCTGCAGACAAACTGTCATGATAAATATTGGATATTCAATATCCACTACCCTTTTACAGTCAATAAAGTGTAATACCGGCTTAAGTCTGAGATTGAGAAGCAGGGTTCGGAATAAGGAGAACTTATACTACCTTGCCATATGAGCTAGCCTTTATAGTGAATTAGTTGAGTGTCATCCTGATTAAGAACGGGGAGGTCCATATGAGCTAGCCTTTATAGTGACTCAGTTGAGTGTCATCCTGATTAAGAAAGGGGAGGTCCATATGAGCTAGCCTTTATAGTGACTCAGTTGAGTGTCATCCTGATTAAGAACAGGGAGGTCCCAGGTTGAGCTAGCCTTAATAGTGACTCTGTAGAGTGTCATCCTGATTAAGAACGGGGAGGTCCCAGGTTCGATCCCCATTGTGGTCGCGAATTTTTCTGGCTGGGTTACATTTTGCCCCCAACATTAAAACCCACAATGTGTGTGAGATGTCCCTCAAATGACGTGGCGGTAAAAAATTTGTGGAAGAATTTCACAAAAGGAGGATGTGTGTGTAGCAGGGTTCAGTATAAGGAGATACTGCCTTGCCATATGAGCTAGCTTTTATAGAGACGTGATAGAGGTCTGCCTGATTTGGAACCAGGGGGTCCCGGTTTCAATCCCCATTGTGGTTGGGAATTTTCTGGTTGGGTTATATTGGTGCCCAATTAAAAAAAAAACACCATGTGTGTAAGGCGTCCCACAGATGTCGTGGCAATAGAAAATTCATGGAAAAATTTCACAATTGGAGGGTGAGTGTGTAATAATTTTCGGTATAAGGAGAACTTATACTGCCTTGCCATATGAGCTAGCTTTTATAGCGACGCTGTAGTGTCTGCCTGATTTGGAACCGGGATGTCCCGGGTTCAATGCCCATTGTGGTTGGGAATTTTTCTGGCTGGGTAAAAAATGTATCTCAGGTGATCTATTTTTTGGATGAACCGAGCATTGATATCAATACAAAATTAATATACACAATATTTGAGAAAATGCACATCTTATATCAGTTAAAACGCACCAATAAAAATGTTCTTGTAGATGTGTCCAGGGTTTCCATGGTTTATTTTTGCCAAGAGTTTCTGCAGCCCTTGGGGACTATTAGATTTACAAGACTGCAGACTGCGCAGGCTAATCTAGGATGATGCCTTATGCACATGCATTAAGCCCTGTTTTCCCATAGCACGGCTCAATTTGAATACCCAACCTGGTATTCAACCAAACTCGGGCTTATTTTAATGAAACAGAGAAGGGGAATATTATTATCGACCAATTGCATGCCTAGTTCACAATGACTTCCTAGTTGTAAGGGCTAGTGTATTAAACCCATTATTGTTTGAAAACTTGTAAATTAAACAGTTCTGAATCCCTTTGGTTACCGCTTATAAATAGTTTGTAAGGGATAATATAACACGAGCACCGCATAGTGGGTGCCAACGCTTGGCTGCGAGTGCAGTTTTGAATAAATGAAAGCTTGTCATAAGATTATTTTTTTATATATTAGAGGTCACAGTGACCTTGACCTTTAACCTAGTGACCCAAAAATGGGTGTGGCGTGTAGAACTCATCAAACTGTAGCTACATATGAAAGTTCAAAGTTGTAGGTGGAAGCACATTGATTTTAGAGCCAATGTTAAGGTTTTAGCACGACAAGGTGGCTATGACAATACCTCGGGTTTTCTCCAAAAACAGCCAAGCTAATAATACAATAACACACAAAAAAGTTGAATATCCTCAAGTATATTACTTATCCTATCAAAATCTTTATAAACCAAATATACATATACATGTATGTTTGAGGAATTGACTAAGAAAATTATTTCACTTACGCAAATGCCACAACAGTTGTATTCCTTGTTTATACTTAAATGCTGAACAGGTTTAAACATGACTTCAGCAAACACAATATTGCTGACTACTTATATTTTCAAAAAATAAATAAATATATATATAGCAAGCACCTTTATAGTTGCACTGAAATTAAATTTAAAACAGAAAACCATTAACCATTATTGAGTTGTACTGATTTAACACTACAATGAGTGCTGTAAAAACACAAATTTTGCTATTATATACTCCAGACTTGGTAAAGCAATGGCATTGCACTGTATCCAATACTTGTACTTCAATAATATTGTGCACATTGATAAGATAAAACTCGTAAATCCCACTGTAATAATTTAATGTTAGAAAAAAAAGTTTTTAGAATGGAACACATGCAGATTAAGTTCAGGCCAATATTGATCTGACCTCAACAAAGTTATAAACTGTCACAGCGCTATTAAGTATTAATAATTTTTGAGCCACGCTCTTGTTAAAATGGGGATTGATGCATGTGCAGTCCACACAGGCCAATCAGCGACAACACTTTCCGCTTCTATGGATTTGCTTGAAGAAGTATCTTCTAAACAAAAATGCACTCTACGCTGACAAGTGTCATTCCTGATATGCTTGTTTGGACTGCACAGATTAATCTGGGACAAGTCTGTGCACATGTGCCATAAGCCAGGTTTTCCCTAAGCATGGCTCATTTGTATTGCAGTCAATATTGCTGATAAATCATAAAATACCACAGAGCAATATTTGAAACTGTTCAATGCATGTTTCATTGTAAATACCACAGAGCATTATTTGAAACTGTTCAATGCATGTTTCATTGTATGGGTACAGACTGCGTTGATATGATTTGGCAAGACACAATGGGGCATTTTGTGTTCCAAAGTCATGTTTCAAAAGCAAGGGTTAATTACTTCCAAGATTTCAATAAAACAATGGTCTTATTAAATATTTGATAAGAACCGCTTTTCAAACATACCACTGCTTTATAAATAGTGTAATGGGGCCCTTGTGACATTACCAGGCTTTGTACGAAATATAAGTACAAAGAACCTCATTAATTGAGTGTATTTTAAGAGTTAAGCATTACACTGTTTTATCTCATACAGAAATGTAAAGTAGATGTAGCAGTTTTGCACTCAACATTCAATTTATTGCATAACTGGAAACAAAGAACCAAACAAAAACTAACTTTACTCATTGAACCAAAGTCATTTAAAGATCTTAGTTTGGGTGCAACATGCCTGGTCAATATATTGAGTATCATTCTGATACATTAGTTTTCTTTCGCTAGAAAATTTTCAAAGCATGGAAAATACATTATGTCTGTAAACTTAACAGATATAATTATACCTTATTTGTAGCTCAACCAATAAACAGGTAACAAGGCATGTCACAGGATGTTATATATGTCCCCAAAGTATAATTGAGCAGCATTATGCGAAAATGGGTCTAATGGCATATGCGGCAGCGTGTAGCACAAGATTGGCATGCGCATTCATGCATTCAAATCAAGAGCTACCTTGTCTGCTCATAAGAACACATAAGCTTGTAACTTTAAAGCGTATAGAAGTTAACCCATTTATGCCTAGCGTCTAGAAAAAAAGCCTTGGCAAACAGCGTAGACCCAGATGAGACTACGCATGATGGGGCATCTCATCAGGGTCTGCGCTGTTTGCTTAAAGGAATTTCGGTAAGAAATATTCTAAATATAGAAATAAATCAGGGCCCTTGCTCCACTTTGGGGGATTGGGGCCGGGGTTTTAGAGGAGGGAATTTCGCATTGTTTTGGGCGAAAAGGGGAATTTTAGAAGATCTTTTCACCAACCATTCAACACTTAAAATTGCTATGTTTTAATGTAATTTACATAAATATACATTAAACAAAGGTTAATAGCACGATACCAGCTGGCAACATAGGTATAAATGTAAAAAAAAAAAAAACAAGAAACCGTCGAAGACGGGTGATGCTCCCCAAACGTTTTTTTTGTCACAATATTGCACTATATATTCAGATAAAAGGAAACGTCTTGAGGGACATAACTTTGGACAAAATAATACGATGGATGGTTTAGCAACTTACAAATTTCAAAGGGCCATAACTCTCTAAATAAATCATCTAACCACAACCCACTAATAACATGCGCATCTGCTCAAGGTAGTTAAGCTTCCCATTAAGCTTCATTGTATTCCAGTCAGTTAAGTTGGGGAGAAATAGGCCGGACAAGAATTGAACTATATGTACAGTTTATAGAAAATTTCAAAGGGCCATACCTCTGTGAAAAATCATCCAACCATAACCGACTGATAATATGCACATCTCCTTTTGGAGGTGAAGCTTTCCATAAAGTTTCTTTGAATTCCCGTAATAAGTTGCGGAGAAATAGCTCGGACAAGAACTACACATGTGCAGACATGTGGTGTCACCAATGAACGCTTTTAATCCATACTTGGAGATCAAATGCATAGTTCTCATTTTTTCAAACTAGTTTTGTTTATTTTGTTTAAAAAAAAAAACGAAAATGAAATATTGCAAAACAGTGTAAATAGGGATTATGTAACTCCGACATTCGGTATTCAGAAAGATTTCCAACGCGGAAATGCGGTCTTGACAAGAGCGAATGGAAGTTTCTAATGTGTAGAATTACCGAGATCCCCCTTATAGAACATTAATTTATTTCAAAAACTTGAAATGTCATATAAGCAATAACTAAGCATGTTCTCTATAAACGTATATTTTTGCATTTGCATAATAACTAAATGACACAGCCCCCTTTTACAAGTGTTATATGGTGTGAAAAAGTCAATAAAAATCATCCGGAATATCGCGTAAATCTATATGCAATCTATAGGCAAAGAAGCCATTTTGGTGTTAGCTTGTTTAGGTTTACTACCCGCTGAGCCACGTGATTAAGTGGGCGGAGCGATCATCGTCCAGGCGTCATGTCAATTGCAATTACTGACCCTAGCATTAATTTATTTAAAACAAGACTATTGCCAAGCAATAAAAGTCCCCTACCGGCTCCACCATTGTCAGAAATTTCACCATTGTCAGAATAATTTTTTTATTTGTTTCCATAGCAACCACAATTTTTGACGTAGGAACAAAAAGAAATGACGTGCATAATGTCCATATTGCCATCTATCCATGTTGCAAGTTTCATGAAAAAATATTCAGAACTTTTAAAGTTATCGCAGGATCCAGAAAAAAACACCATTTTCAGCACTATTTCTAGTCTATTTGTTGCCATAGCAATCACAATTTTTCACGTAGGAACAAAATACAATGACATGCATAATGTCCATATTGCCATCTATCCATGCTGCAAGTTTCATGAAAAAACATTAACAACTCTTAAAGTTATTGCAGGATCCAGAAAAAACACCATTTTCAGTACTATTTCTAGTCTATTTGTTGCTATAGCAACCACAATTTTTGACGTAAGAACAAAATGAAATGACGTGCATAATGTCCATATTGCCATCTATCCATGTTGCAAGTTTTATGAAAAAATATTAAGAACTTTCAAAGTTATCGCAGGATCCAGAAAAAAACACCATTTTCAGCACTATTTCTAGTCTATTTGTTGCCATAGCAACCACAATTTTTGACGTAAGAACAAAATGAAATGACGTGCATAATGTCCATATTGCCATCTATACATGTTGCAAGATTCATGAAAATATATTAAGAACTTTAAAAGTTATCACAGGATCCAGAAAAAAACACCATTTTCAGCACTATTTCTAGTCTATTTGTTGCTATAGCAACCACAATTTTTGACGTAGGAACAAAATGAAATGACGTTCATAATGTCCATATTTCCATCTATCCATGTTGCAAGTTTCATGAAAAAATATTTAACACTTTCCAAGTTATCACAGGATCCAGAAAAAAACACCATTTTCAGCACTATTTCTAGTCTATTTGTTGCCATAGCAACCACAATTTTTGACATAGGAACAAAATGAAATGAAGTGCATAATGTCCATATTGCCATCTATCCATGTTGCAAGTTTCATGAAAAAATGTTAAGAACTTTTAAAGTAATCGCAGGATCCAGAAAAAAAACACCATTTTCAGCATTCTTTCTAGTCTATTTGTTGCCATAACAACCACAATTTTTGATGTAGGAACAAAATGAAATGATGTGCATAATGTCCATATTGCCATCTATCCATGTTGCAAGTTTCATGAAAAAATATTAAGAACTTTTAAAGTTATCACTGGATTCAGAAAAAAACACCATTTTCAGCACTATTTCTAGTCTATTCGTTGCCATAGCAACTGCAATTTTTGACATAGGAACAAAATGAAATGACGTGCACAATGTCCATATTGCCATCTATCCATGTTGCAAGTTTCATGAAAAAATATTAAGAACTTTATAAGTTATTGCAGGATCCAGAAAATTGTGACGGACGGACAGAGACAAAACCGTAAGTCCCCTCCGGTGAAACCGGTAGGGGACTAACAAAGGACAATAACTCCAAATCATGAGCTGTACCAGATAATTATTTTAGCCAAAGATGTCTAAATGTGCGTAACAAGCACCAATCAATGAAAATAACTAAGATTTAAGCCTGACAAAAATGGCATGCAAAATACAAGCAAAGTTCTGCACTGAAGCTTATTTATAAAGTTTTCAAAAAGGACACAAACGTCCTGAATCATTAAGTCTGAACAAAAAGCTCAAAAGCACTTTCAGATATTTATTTTGCAAACATTTTATAGAAATTGCACACAAAATGAAGTAGGACTTTAGCATAGCAGCTGATTTGACCAAAGTGCAATAACTCTTTAACAAGAGGCCCATGAGGGCCTGAATCGCTCTACTGGCTGGAATCAATAGGGCTCAATCCCTTGATAGTATGAACAATCTGAGTAAGTTTTAAATAAACAGACCCAAAATGGGAAATTTATCGCATAAACAAGAAGAAACGTAAAATTTAAACTTCAAATGGCTCCTTTTCAACAATAAGTTGGACAAATTTTCTTCACTCTCAATGGGGTTCTCCAGGCCCTTTATGATATAACACATCCGTTGAAGTTTCAAAAGGATAGAACTTTATATGTAAACAAACAAGAAATGTGTTTGTCGGAAACACCATGTCCCTTGCTGCGCCGCTTTGAATTTTTCTGTTTGACCTTTGACCTTGAAAGATGACCTTGACCTTTCAAAATGTGCAGCTCCATGAGATACACATGCATGCCAAATATGAAGTTGCTATCTTCAATATTGCAAAAAGTTATGGCAAAATGTTAAAGATTTACATTTTTTTCTCAAATTCAAGGGGAGATAATTCTGGACTTATAACACCGATATTGCTCATTTTCAATAGGGTTTGACTCATCATTCAGATACAGACACTGTGCAAGTTGGGAAATGAATAGATGAAAACTGTGGACTTTATTGCATAAACAAGCCTTATTTCACAATTTTCTCAAATTAAAGGGAAGATAATTCTGGACTTTTTACTCTGATGTAAACCATTTTGAATAGGGTCTGAGTCCTCACTAATATAAAGATATTGAACAAGTTTGAAAAGAACCGGATGAAAACTGTGGACTTGATTGCGTAAACAAGCCTTATTTCACAATTTTCTCAAATTCAAGGGGAGATAATTCTGGACTTTTTACTCTGATGTAACCCATCTTCAATAGAGTTTGAGTCCTCATTAATATAAAGACACTGAACAAGTTTGAAAAGAATTGGATGAAAACTGTGGACTTTATTGCGTAAACAAGCCTTATTTTTCACAATTTTCTTAAATTCAAGGAGAGATAATTCTGGACTGTTTACTCTGATGTAACCCATTTTCAATAGGGTTCGAGTCCCCATTAATATATAGACACTGAACAAGTTTGAAAAGAATCGGATGAAAACTGTGGACTTAATCGCGTAAACAAGAAAAAGTCTAACTCATGCACGGATGGATGACGGAAACCACGCCATGACATAAGCTCTTCAGGCCTTTGGCCAGTAGAGCTAAAAACTAGCGCAATCACCAAACCTGAACAAAATGCACTGTAGCACTTAGAGATAACCATTTCGTTAAAGATTGATAAGGAATGCAAAAAGTAGAAGGCTTAATGCACACAGACTGAGAGTGTGATGGATTGAAGAAGACACACATGTAAATATGGACAACTACATACAGAGAAACTTTACTGATTAACACTGTTGCTATCTCAGCCACGCCGGGCCACGCGTTAGTCATGCGTGAATAAACCCGTGTCAATACCAATCAATAATATCAGTGTCTTTGTTATACCAAGCACACTAATCAGTCCGTAATGTGTACTCCTCCACGAAACTGTGGCCAGTTACTTTGGAGACTTATGATGAAAATCTCGATGTTTTCCTCGTCCTCGTGGAAATTGTGCATTTCATGCATAATTAATTTATATCGAAACATTTATTTTTAAGCTTAATTAAATAAAACAATAATATCAGTGAAACTGATGGATGCTCCCCGATGATGCGCTTTGTCAATCTATGTGTTAATAACCACCTAAAAAAATCTTTTATTAGCCTCGATGACCTTGACCCCAGTGACCTCAAACCTCATCAAAAGGTAAAGGCCATGCAAGGTACCTACATGCCAAATATGAAAAAGATCAGTAAAGTATTGAAGGTGCTATGAGAAACTGTAAGAAAAGCATGACAGGGATTATATATATAGCCTCAGTGACCTTGAGCCCAGTGACCTCAAACCTCATCAAAAGGTAGAGGTCCATGCAATGTACCTACACGGCAAATATGTAAGAGATCGGTAAAGAATTGAAGGCCCTATGAGAAACTGTAAGAAAAGCGTGACGGAAAATCTATTATAAGCGTTGGTGACCTTGAGTCCAGTGACCTCAAACCTCATCAAAAGGTAGAGGTCCATGCAAGGTACCTACATGCCAAATATGAAAGAGATCAGTAAAGTAACAAAAGCATGACGGAAAATCTATTATTAGCCTCTGTGACCTTGACCTAGACCCCAGTGACCTCAAACCTCATCAAAAGGTAGAGGCCCATGCAAGGTACTTACATGCCAAATATGAAAGAGATCGGTGAAGTATTGAAGGTGCTATGAGAAACTGTTACAAAAGCATGACGGAAAATATATTAATAGCCTTAGTGACCTTGAGCCCAGTGACCTCAAACCTCATCAAAAGGTAGAGGTCCATGCAAGGTACCTTCATGGCAAATACGTAAGAGATCAGTAAAGTATTGAAGGCCCTCTGAGAAACTGTAAGAAAAGCGTGACGGAAAATATATTAATAGCCTTGGTGACCTTGAGCCCAGTGACCTAAAAATCTCATCAAAAGATAAAGGTCCATGCAAGGTACCTTCATGCCTAATATGAAAGAGATTGGTAAAGTATTGAAGATGCTATGAGAAACTGTAACAAAAGCATGATAGAAAAATCTATTATTAGCCTCAGTGACCTTGACCCCAGTGACCTCAAACCTCATCAAAAGGTAGAGGTTCATGGAAGGTACCTACATGACAAATATGAAAGAGATTGGTAAAGTAACAAAAGCATGACAGAAAATCTATTATTAGCCTCGGTGACCTTGACCCAAGTGACCTCAAACCTCATCAAAAGGTAGAGGTACATGCAAGGTACCTACATGCCTAATACGAAAGAGATCGAAAAGTATTGAAGGTGCTATGAGAATCTGTAACAAAAGCATGATAGAAAAATCTATTATTAGCCTCAGTGACCTTGACCCCAGTGACCTCAAACCATATCAAAAGGTAGAGGTTCATGGAAGGTACCTACATGACAAATATGAAAGAGATTGGTACAGTAACAAAAGCATGACAGAAAATCTATAATTAGCCTCCATGACCTTGACCCCAATGACCTCAAACCTCATCAAAAGGTATAGGTTCATGCAAGGTACCTACATGCCTAATATGAAAGAGACCGGTAAAGTATTGAAGGTGCCATTAGAAACTGTAACAAAAGCATGATGGAAAAATCTATTACTGTGAAACCATTATTAATCGTCAGGCATTAATTTTAATAAATTTCGTCAGTCGACCGATCGGCGAATTTAAGATCCTAACGAACAATCATGCTCTATGTTTAAACAAAAACAAACACTAAGTTGAACAATATTTTAAAACTTTACCGTAGACATGAGGCATTAAATTCCAACATAATCCATGCACACATTCACTGCTGTTTTGTAATCAAGATTAATCGGGTTTTGACACAAAGGGATGTAGATTACACAAGGTACTTAACTGACACGTTACACTTCTTTAAAACGCGTGTGCAGTACAGCTGTATCGAACGGTTGACTTCGTTTATGTAGAATGGTAAAGAATTAGCGCTAATTGTTTATAACTTTATTACCAATTAGGTGCGTTGTGTTTTTCAGGGGTGTTGCATATTAGCCATCACGCAGCGAATGCCGATGAAAGACAATAAACCAAATGAAAAGATGACGATGTGTGATCAACATGCGTATTTATCACAAATTAATAAAGAATATTTTAATTGCTGTTTGTTGTTTGATTGTTTGTGTTTAACCACACTTATTACTATTTTATATGTATCAATTTATTTATTTTTAAATTATTGACATTATTGATTTATATACCGGTAGTTTACTTTTTAAGAACAAACACACACATAGAGTTTATAATGTTAATGTTGATATCAGAATAAAAAAGCATTTTATTTTAAAAAAAAAATTAACAAACTGGAACCTCTTTCGTATAACACAAACAGTTTTAAAACGGTATTGACAGCATTTTAATAAAAATCATACCAACTAGAACACATACCCAAGAAAATAAACAAAAATTACTAGTTTGATTTGCTTGCAAAAAATACTTCATTTCATTTAGAGAGCAAAAAAACAGGAAGCAACACTGTTTCATCAACACAACATGGACATTTTTTTTTTAATCAGTCCAGCTTTAAGACTAATTGGTAATTGGCTTCGTTGTTACAAACACTCGTTAACGGTTATTCGATCCCACTTGTCCGCTAATCATAACAATGAACGTGTGAATGGCATACATTAAGAGGGTCCATTTGTGTCCCTTGATAACAAAAGACTAGTTAATTGGCATGTGACAAACAGGCCCCACCTCCTGCAGTGATTCTCAAGTGTGTTCCCGCATTCGTACCATGATTTTTCGCAACTGCGATTGATCGCGATTATGTATTACACACAAATCGGATAGTGACTGACGCATTTTTTAAAAATTCAAAATCAGAAATCGGCGAATTTAAGTGCTGACGAAATCGTCATTTTTATAAAAATGACGAAATTTTGTGCTGGCGAAAATAAATGGTTTCACAGTATTAGCCTCAGTGACCTTGACCCCAGTGACCTCAAACCTCATCAAAAGGTAGAGGTCCATGCAAGGTACCTACATGTCAAATATGAAAGAGATCGGTAAAGTATTGAAGGTGCTATGAGAAACTGTAACAAAAGTGTGACGGAAAAAATCTATTATTAGCCTCGGTGACCTTGATTCCAGTGACCTCAAACCTCATCAAAAGGTAGAGGTCCATGCAAGGTACCTACATGCCAAATATGAAAGAGATCGGTAAAGTATTGAAGGTGCAATGAGAAACTGTAACAAAAGTGTGACGAAAAAAGCTATGTTTAGCCTCAGTGACCTTGAACTTGACCCCAGTGACCTCAAACCTCATTAAAAGGTAGAGGTCCATGCAAGGTACCTACATGCCAAATATGAAAGAGATCGGTAAAGTTTTGAAGGTGCTATGAAAAACTGTAACAAAAGCGTGACGGAAGGAAGTAAGGAAGTAAGGAAGTAAGGAAGGACAAACTGACAACTAGATAAAATAAAACAAGAGCACACATAACGGGTGCCACACTTGGCTGCGAAACTTTGTCAGAATTTATTTAAAAAAATTTAGAGGTCACAGTGACCTTGACCTTTGACCTAGTGACCCAAATATGGGTGTGGCGGGTAGAACTCATCAAGGTGCATCTACATGTGAAGTTTCAAAGTTGTAGGTGGAACCACTTTGATTTAAGAGCCAATGTTAAGGTTTTAGCATGACGCCAGCGGACGACACGACGAGCTGGCTATGACAAAGCTCGGGTTTTCTCCGAAAACAGCCTCGCTAAAAACTAGTTGTATCTTTATCATTATCGTCTTCAAGATAATTAAGTTTTTAAACAATTACTGTAACATATATTAATTAAACAACATGCGAATTGCGAATATTGGCAGACATGTTGTATGCGATTTTACGTTGCTATGCGCACTTGTTGCTTACATCATTTTAACAAGATGTCGGGCTAAGCAGAAAATAAATTGTGATTCCCGGTAAAAATGGCAAATAACGATCAAATTAACGATAGAGATCGTACATTTAGAAGGAATTAATGAACTTAATGCATGTGATAATCAAGGATGCATAAAACATTTTAGGTACCAACAACATATTAAGTTGTAATCTACTGAGTGGATGTATGTCACAAAAACGAGCGTTTGCAAAGTTTAACTTTTAGGGGTAATGCCATAATTTTTCAGGCCAATTCCGGGACATTGAGTTAAATTGTCCGGGACTTTTGCCGATTTTCCGGGACATGTATAAAATGTAGCGATATTTATAGACATATGCATTTTGGTACGTTTTTTTTTGTTCCGCATCGTTAATTGCAAAAGTTCGAAAGCCTATCCAAAATACACTTGATCTATTAACGTCAAATTAAACATTACTACTTCCGTTACTATATACAAGCCACGTGCTTTCAGTGTAAGCGTTCTAAACATAGATGGTGACGTCACTGCGTTATTGTTATTAAGACCCGTGGGTAATGCGTAGTTGTTGATACGCCTTTATTCATTCATTCACTGGGGGTTTAGAACAAGACAATAATAAACCTAGTTAGGATGACGTTTTTATTTGCTTACTTTTTTACTCAACTTCTTTGTCGGTTACACGTGCGAACATGAACTGCTTTTAATTTTTTACTCAGCGATGTTGGACTTCAGATGTGTGAACAACTATCCTTTGCCCTTACGCAGCGGGAAATAATGACGTAGTAGATTTAAGTCAATTAACAACCACATTAAACAATGCCGCCTTTTCGGTTTGACCGCGAACGTGAGACAATCGATATGATAACAGGACCCCTGTTAATTGATCGATTTTACACGTAGCGTAGTCTGCCTATTTGGGTAGGCATTGTCATGGAGACGCTGCAGATACACACAGATTCGAGGTGCAGTTAAGCCTAAGATAAGGTACATGTATATATGGATTTTGTAAATTCCGGGACATTTGACAGATTACCGGGACAGCGGGACAAGTTCTTCATTTCCGGGACTGTCCCGGACAATCCGGGACGTATGGCATGTATGAGTTTACTCACAAAGTTAAAACATCTGACAAGATTATCGTTTAAAATGGGATAAGACAAACATGGTTTCACTGATATGTTAGTGGATCTGTGTATAATCAGATTCCGGACTGAAGATGACGAAGAGGATACAGAGTACTCTGAAGCTGCCATCGACAGACTGTTTGTCATGTATGGCAGAGAATAAATTGGGATGAACTGTTATTTGCAATCCTTATCAATTACACCATACCTGCAATAAAAACTATCCAGAACTGTCCAAAATATAAACTTCTTTTGACAAAATGTGATAAACAGTTCGGGCTAGTAAACTTTGGTTCGGGCTAGTGAAAAATTCAATCTGGTAGCCCAAACGGGCTTGTGGTTTCAAAAGTGAAATTCGAACACTGTATTAAGCACATTTAATATTAAATAAAATGTTCATTATTTTATAATCAGTTACTGGTAAAATGGTTGCATTTAATAAGCCTAAATGTTCTTGGAATATATGTTTATCAAATATGTAAATACTTTATTTTTGGACGCTGCTAATCACTTTTTATATTGTGCTTGCTATGGGGCAAAATTCTGTCCAACAACTGATCTTTTGTTTTCCCTTAGGTGTAACAATACTATTTAGAAAACAAAACTTGAAAACAGATCGATCAGGGTGTTAACAACAGAATTGAATTTTTATACAAGTGTGTTTTATATATAAATTTAAAGGTCAAACTTTTAAAACTTCATTTTTTTGTTTATTTTTTAGTAGTTATCTTACAACATGCCAATATTTGCAGCAATAATAAACATATTGATTTCAATACATGCCTGCTATTTTTTCAACATGAATGAGAATAGGGTTTAGAAAACATGTAATGTTATGATTGGTGGTGACATAGCGCCATTATCATTTTTTTAACGTGAACATGTGATACACCAGTAGACTTCCTAGGCCACCTTTTCCAACACGACAAGGAACAAATGCTGATGAGAGAAGCAGACTGGATATGACCTTTTAAGACTTAAGTTTAAGGAAAAGAGAACACAATGCTACAAATCTACTGACATTCATCCAATTAAGTTTAGGCAAAATCTAATTTAGCATAGCTAGTATCGGTAAAGCATTTGATTAACATATTAATACAAAGTAGAAAATACCCCACATGAAATAATGCTCATTAAACAATTCCATGATGTCATAAAATTCCCTCATCTAAAGGGAATTGTCATTGTTCCCAAATGGGGGGAAAAACTACCCAGCCCTCTTAAACATGAGAGCCAAACACACACTTCAATCCTCCTTGCATTTAGTGATTTTTTTCCATGTTTAAAAAGTACTCGTAAAAGGTACTTTCCCAATTGAGCAAAATCTACAAACGTTTGTATTGCTGTCTGAAAAATTCCCAAACGGAAGGAACATTGTGTCATATTTGTTCCAAAAATTCATGATCTGCAAGTGAACATATAAAATATGCACTGCAACTGAACTGTAACAGTATAGGCCTTAAATTGAATGCTTTGCATGAGTCATACCCAGTGCCTCTCTGATAGTTTATACATACATGCCTCCGCAGTTAACTCAGTCTATTGTTAGCGCTCACCACATATACGCGCACTATCAAGTTGCCTGATAATATATTTACATGTATTATGGATGTATAATAAACTTATAAACAATACATGTAGTTTATTAAGTACACCATAAACATGGTGTCAGAAGATAGCTGATAATTGGATAAATCCGTTCGGACAGTTTCAAAACATTTTGTTATCTGTGCCAATTATCTGAATCTACGCCATGGGTGATGAAGCACCACCAGCAGCCGCGATAGCAACGCCAGTGACAATGCCATCTTTAATACCGTTTCCTGGAAAGCTTGACATGAACGGTAACATTGCCACAAACTGGAAAAAATTTAAGCGCTCGTGGATTAACTACGAAAAAGCATCAGGACTGAGTGCTAAGGCAAAGGATAAACGTTCCGCTACGTTCCTTACATGCATAGGACTGGAAGCTATGGACGTGTTCGAGGGATTCGCATTCACTCAGGACGAAAGCCAGGAAGACATAGACGTCATTCAACAGAAATTTGAAGCATTCTGTGTTGGGAAAACCAACATTACATATGAAAGATACCTGTTTCATACATGCGTACAATGTGAGATGGACTCTTTTGACACGTATTTGTCAAAAATACGCCAACTGGCCAAGACATGCGATTACGGACAATTGAACAATGACTTAATCAAAGACCGATTGGTTATCGGAATACGCGACGCACAGGTGCGTAAACGTCTTTTACAAGAAGACAAATTATCTTTGCAAAAATGCATTGAAGCCTCAGGTGCAAAAATCAAGGCAATTAGCAATGGTGCGTCAGGTGTGTCCAACGATGTGCATTTCGTCAAACCAAAATCGAAGCCGCAACAAAAGCAACACATTCACAGAGGACCAAAGTCAGCCATAAAGAAATGTCCTTACTGTGGAACAAATTGCATGCCAAACAAATGCCCGGCTTTTGGAGTTAAGTGCCGAAAATGTGGAAAGCTTAATCATTATGCGTCAGAATGTCGCTCAGCCAGAAAATCAAAACACAAAAGCCATGTGAAACAACGTGACCTTTCAGATGATGGGAATTGCGATGACATATTAACATTGAACGCAGGAAAGTGTTTTCAGAACAAAATTTATGCAAACATGTTACTAGTGAAACTCGGGAAAACAATTAAATTTCAATTAGATTCGGGCGCGACAACAAATATCATTCCACGGTCATTAATCCCAGAAGTTGAAATAGAATGCACTGACTCAAAATTATTAATGTATGACAAATCAGTGATCAAAGCTGAAGGGAAATGCAAATTAATGATAAAAAAATCCAAAGACACATGCTAGGTACAATGTTGAATTTTTAGTGATTGATAAAGATGTAACCCCGCTACTGGGCGCAGAAGCAATACAAGAAATGCAATTGATAAAAATTCATTATCATAACATATGCCCTGTGGACAACTCTGATTGTTTGTCAATGCATGATATTGAACAGAAATTTTCAACAGTTTTCATTGGTGAAGGTGAATTTTCTAAGCCACCTCATTTGAACGTTGATGATACTGTTCAACTAGTGAAAATGCCTGTACGACAGGTGCCGTTATCATTTAAACTTGAGCTCAAAAAGCAGCTAGATAAACTTGAGAATAATGTGACAATTGCGAAAGTTGACACCCCCACTGACTGGTTATCTAGTTTGGCAATTGTGAAACATGCTTCTGGAAAGATTCGTCTATGCATCGATATACTAAGCCACTTAACAAAGCTCTGAAGTGTAGCCACTACCTAATGCCAGTGGTTGAAGATTTTTTACCAGAGCTCTCACAAGTATTTAGTAAATGCGATGTCAAAATGCTTTTTGGCATGTCAAGTTAGATGAGGAGTCTAGCTATTTAACATCATTTGAAACGCCTTACGGAAAGTACCGTTGGCTCAAGATGCCGTTTGAAATATCTCCAGCATTGGAATACTTCCAGCAGTATTTGCAAGAAAGCCTTAGTGGTCTCAGTGGAATATGCGCCATAGCGGACGATATAATTATCTACGGCAAAGGCTCCACATACGACGAAGCCGTCAGAGACCATGATAAAAACTTGAAAAAAATTTGCAACGATGCATAAAACGCAACATTAAGCTAAACAAGGACAAGTTGCAGCTGCATAAGACGAACATGCCGTTTGTTGGTCATTAATTAACGGACAAAGGTGTTAAACCGGACCCCACGAAAGTTGAAGCAATCATGAAAATGCCGAAACCAACAGACAAGAAGGGCGTGCAGAAACTATTAGGTCTTGTCAATTATTTGACAAAGTTTCTACACAAGCTCAGTGACATGTGTGAGCCACTACGCCATCTTACACACAAGGACAACTTATTCCAGTGGTCCCATGCGCATGACAAAGCACTAACACGCGATCAAGCAAGCAGTGTGTAATGCCTCTGTGCTACGATATTTTGATTCAAAGCTCGAAACTACAATCCAGTGTGATGCATCCGATACCGGATTGGGTTGTGTGATGTTTCAAGGTGGACAACCTGTTGCATTTGCAAGTCGAAAAATGTCAAAATCGGAGATAAACTATGCGCAAATCGAAAAGGAACTCTTATCTGTGCTATTCAGATTTGAGAAGTTTCACCAATATATATATGGTCGGAAAGTGACTGTAGAGATTGACCATCAGCCGCTTGAAATAATAAGCAAAAAGCTTTTGATCAGAGCTCCGAAATGTTTGCAGAGGATGCTACTCAAACTGCAAATGTACGATTATGACATTGTGTACAAGAACGGCGAGCACATGTACATATCCGATACGCTTTCAAGAGCTTATCATGACCATGGTTCAACGAAACTCGACGACATTCTACTCTCGGAGTACGAGATAGGGCAATTGGGCAAAACAATTGCTGGCATTAAGGCCTTCATGATAACTCGCTGCGCTTCAGGCTCATGTACTTCTTACACCATGCATTTCCAATCATATAACTAATAGTCCCACATCCTTGTTGCAAACATAGATGACGTTCATCATGTAGTCAGTGCACTGTCAACTAAATTTAAAAGGCTTAAAGTTAAATGCTTAACTGAAAAGCTCCTCTCACCTCTGAGTCTGAGTCTGACATGGAATCATGGGAGGAATCGTAAATATGAATGTTTTAAACAACCCCTTTCAGACGTAAATGTATTTGCCAATGACAATTATTTAAAAATTAATAAATATAGCCATATCAAGATAAAATTTAAATGACAATTCTTAAAAGTCATTAGATATTTAAAACAGAAAGTTGGCGTACCTGTTGCTGAGCAAAACTATTTACGACCAAAGAGACACAATCGCTCTATTCTTCAGAAAGAAAAATGAACAGCAAAATTATGGTTACACGCCAGTATTAGAAGAACGGTCGCGTTTAAACATTAATCGTAAAGAGATCATTTGAGTACGCATCACTTAAAAGTGTGTAGTTACATTTAGTTTATTGAGTGCACCAGTATTCTCATTTTGGTAACTGCCCCGAAATTTGTTACTGAAAATGATGTGATTATGGAAGGCCTGAACTGTGGCCGTCTGGCTAGAATTAAACTTCTCATTTAAGCAACAAGAGTTAATACCTGGCGCATGCGAGTTTGGTTGGTGGTCACCTTACCTGAAAGCTGGAGTTTCTTTAAGTATTCTGATTTCCAATCCCAGCACACGACCACTTCAAAATGTAAAATCTCATTAATCAATAGCTGAAAATAATCACTCACAATCAGTTTCAAACAGTTGTGGGTAAAGTAACTAGTGTTTGGACACATGAATGGCCCTCATATAAAGCAGCTTTAGTCACAAAAGGACCTAAGAAACTTTGAAATACACACACAGGCCATACAATCCTGTTGTAGAGACGTACCTGGGTTCTCAAGTGGGACTTGAGCACTTAACTGCACTTTTATAAACCAAGCACTTAAAAACACACGTTTGGTTTCTCTTCAATCTGGAAATGTCCTTTACTGCTGTGTTTGTCAGTGGGGACCCAGTTTCTGACACCAGCATGGAGGCTTATCAGCAGATGCAGCTCTGACGGCTGGAACACCACTCCGCAGCAGAGCGGTGTTTTGTCCACACTTTAATAGTAATTTCTATACTTTCTTTTCTAGATTTATTCTTTTCATAGGATAACCTAATTTATGGTTATAGTTTTTATCCAGAGAGATGTCGACTAGTTGTTATTTGTGACAGATTGATGTAACATGTAGATGAAGATGCAGTTTGTTAACATGAAGCATTTAGCCCTTAAGCACAAATACATAAGAAATTACAGATTGAATTGTTATGAGAATACTACCCCATGTTTGAATGCCAGAGTTGTGCAAATGAAGTTCGAAAAGAAACCTAATACCTTTTGGCTTTGAAGCAACACTTATACTTTTGCACATGTTTGTGTTTTGTTCTAAATACCAAAACTGATTATAATGTTAAATAGCAGAAAGGGGCATGTGTACTATAAAATGGCAAAAAACTAAACATAGTTTCATAATACATTTTTTTACATTTTATTCCTTTAATATATCTCACAGCAACAATAATGTATTTCTTGCAGACAATGTCATGTAAAACAATACAAGTCTTTAACAATCAAAACAATAAGCAAAGTGTGTGCACCAGAAAATGTGAAAGGCACTGTCCATGAAAACAAAATGGCAACAAAAAGAAGCACATGTGATGTATTCTATCTCTTTAGGGAATCACATGTTTTTGTTTTAGATATGTCACAAAGTAATAAAAATATTGCAAAAACATGATAGAAAACAAGAGCTGTCACCATAGGATAACTTATGCCCCCTATAAACGCTTGATAGAAGATATGAGCTTTTTTCGAAACCTAAATGCAGATTTCGAAACCTAAACGCGGACCGTAAGTTCAAGGTCAAGGTCACAGGGGTCAAAATGTGTGCGCGTATGGAAAGACCTTGTCCATATACACATGCAAGCCAGATATGAAATTGCTATCTGAAGCGACATAGAAGTTTTGAGCATTTTTCGAAACCTAAACGCAAAGTGTGACGGACAGACAGACGCACGGACGGACATACAGACAGTCCGATCACTATATACCCTCCTTCGGGGGCATAAAAACAAGTGCAGAGAATACATGTATACTGATGCCAGTTCCCAACTAATTAAAATTAATCCATTGGAAAAGGTTAAGGATTATTAAAATTCCAATCAAATAATATTATGCCTTGTATTTTATTTTTATTGTGGATTTTTTTTTTTTTAGACAATTGTGTCGCATTCTGAGAAAACTGGGTACAATGCATGTGTGTAAAGTGTCATCCCAGATTAGCCTGTGCAGTCCGCACAGGCTAATCAGGGACAACACTCCGCTTTTATGGTATTTTTCGTTTCTTACCAAAAATCTTGTTTAGGTGGAAAGTGTTGTCCCTGATTAGCCTGTGCAAACTGCACAGGCTAATCTGGGACAACACTTTACGCACATGCATTATACCCAGTGTAATTACCACACACCACATTATGCGGAGTTGCTAGCTTGGTTGCTACCATGATGAAATATGTAAATGGCTATATGAAATATCATGATTGGTCAAAAGAGTATTTTTTCAAATGTTTTATTACATTTTAGTAAAGACAAAAAATAATGAATAACAAGAAAAGAATAAAGGACAAGCAGTTAAGCATCGATCCCCCACCAATATCTTAAGTTGTGTAACTTTTTCTATAACAATACCATTAATATGTCAATAAGACTTATAGATGCAATTTGACAACATGGAATTCAATATTGAATTATCTTAAAATAAGGTAAAACATGAATACAGCTTAAGTACATTTACAATTATTGCGTAAGTTTTTGCAGACAGTTTCCATCTAAACTGGATTTTTACTAAGAAGAGAAGATATTTAAACAAAAATATGTTTCTTAAAAGCTTGATAAAAACAGGGCCTGACTCGGCTCTGGCTACACTTTCGTAAGTGGAAGACATTACTGCATATTAACCTCTAACAAACTCATATTTACAACAAACAGTAAACACATGCACCAGAAGTGTATTGCCACGTAAGAGTAAACATTGACTAGTATATAAGTGCAGCTAATAATAAATTGTCAGCAGAAGGTTCAGAATACATAAGATATTTAACCCTTTACCACTTAGAAACATATTTTGAAGCATTTGTAGTCCCTTAGAAAGTTACATTTAATTAAGACCTTTCTTACTAGGTTCAAGTTTTTTAGGCTTCATTTCCAACCCTTAGATACTGATGAACAGCAAACATCATAAAACCTGAACAGACTGCGAGTTACTCACAGGCTGTTCTGGTTTAATGCTGTTTGCATGTGGCAATTTTCACTTTGCCTCTGAGTGGGAAAGGTTAATCAGCATCTGTTAGTAGGAATTTGCTCTCTGTCTCAAGCAACTTGCAAATAACATGCATTATTTGAAACAGATTGAAAATCAGCGATTGATGGTGCACATGTTTAACACTCACAAGTGGACCATGACCAAACATGTTGTCAATGATAATATCTGTGTAAAACATTATTTTAGTTTGATTAGAATGCTTTAAACACATCAATTTTGAATAAATAAAAAAATATTTGCTCTTAACACTCGATTTAGGGACATAATTTGTAAAAAATCCAGTTCTGGCTTCTTGTCACATCCTTTAAGATTAAGAGTTTCAAAATGGTTCCAAACAGAAAAAAAACTGCAGTTTTAAATGAAAGAAGAAAGCAAGCAATCATGTATTGAAAATACTGAAGTTACATGGACGCTTATGCTTTTAATCATTTATCATGAAGTTATTATTACAAATGTAAATACAAAGGCCCCATAAGATTAAAATATAAATTGGGAACATCACTTTCTTAATACACTTGTGTAATGCCAGTGTGAATAACTGCAATGTACTATGTATACAATCTTAGCAAAAATTAAATATAGGAAATAATATAAGCTAGTATGTTGAAACAGATTAAGAAGGTCTAGTCACTTTTAGACCCATACAATAAAGCATTGAATACTATGAAAACATAAAGACTGTCAAAATCAAAAGTATTTAAAAAATTGTGCAAACATAAAGTGCAATAAAATAGGATAAAATCTTATGCAAGAACAATTTGAATAATAGGAATAACATATAATGTGGCTATACTTCAAATGTCAATAAATATTCATGAAAACACCAACACCTAATCATACTGACACACTATAATGCAGGAACTTTGGTCATAAAGAGTAAATGTCATCTTGTAGACCCCATCTGAGTTTGTAGCATTTCAATGATTTTGACCTGTTTAACAAATGATACTAGACATCTAGTTGCTATCTGGCAAAGTCGCAAATCTTTAAACATTTATAAAGTGCAATGTCAATTTGAAACCAACTTATAATGATTTATTTGATTGGTCCATTTAAAAGGATCATTTGAAACCAACTTGTAACAACTGATTTCATTGGTCAAGATAAATCATATATTAAGGTCCTAATGTTGCCTTAAGTCTGATATTATGATAATAATTGAAAAACAAGTATTGACTATGGAACAAACAAACTACCTACTATACATTTCGTGTGTTTGAGATATAATCCATGAGATTCTGCTGATAGCAAAAACAGCTTATTTCTTGTGGTAATTTTGTTTAGGAAATGAATAAAGATCACTATTGAAAAGTCATTTTCTGTTACTGAATGTTACTACCTATGCTATGTACATGTATTCATAAGTTATTTTGTCTAAAATATTCTCAAAGCTTTCGATGCATTAAAGTTTAATTCAATATTTTTTAAATTAGCTTATGCTTTATAAGTACATGTACCGTATTTTACCACGTATAGCGCGCTACCATGTATAACGCGCATGCGATTTTTTAAAGCCAAAATGGGGAAAAAAAAGAATTCAAGACCAAAAAGCCTGAAAATCGGGCCGAAAATGGCCGCCATTTTTATATTGTGCAATCATTTAATCGGAGTTTTTCGGGCGCTTAATTTTGTGTTTTAAAGAAGGGAGCGTTTAAACGATCTGGAGCATGGGTTGCATAGCACTATATTTTCGACAATTTTAAAGATTATTCTCTCGAGAATATGGTGGTAAAAACAACAAACGGGGGGAGCTTTCCACCATCTGCTGTACATGCCAGCATGACGGTGAACCTGTTCTTTTCATTCCCCGTTGTGTTTATAGATACGGTTTTGCCACCCTTCGTCGCAATGGTGGTGTTGGCTGGCATGTCAAATGTCAGAGGCGTCTGATCGGCGTTTCCAATCTGCGAGAGGTCGAACTCATATTTGACTCTTTGTTTGATGACGAATCTCTGGAATTCAAGCAACTTTTCTTCGTAGTCGCTTGGCAGCTTCTGAGCAATGTGGGTCCGTCTTCGAATGGACAGGTTATGTCTCTTTAGGAAAGCATAAGCCCAACGAGCTGACCCTTTGAAATCTTTGGCTTCAAGGAGACCGGCCAGTCGTCGACCCTCCATTCGAAGCTCCACAGTTGATACGGCTATGCCCCTGTCGCGTCGCTTTTCTACCCAGGAGAGCAGCTGCTTCTCGATTTCCGGGTAGTGTGCAGCGGACCCCCGCTGCGCCAGCTTCGTTCGCGGCAGTTTCATCAGGCTGGCCTTGTCCCTACGCCATTCCCGCACAGAAGACTCGCCGACATTAAACTCACAGCCAGCTGCCCGATTGCTGTGAGCTTCGGCGTACTTGATTACATCAAGTTTCTCTCTGACTGTGTACGATTGACGTATACGACCCATTTTGAACAAGGATGTTCAGTGGCAATTTACAAGATGTATCTTGTATATATCTTGATTGACAATTTCAAGATATAGTGGGGCTGACAATTTCAAGATAAAGTTGGGGCTGACAATTTCAAATATTCTTTCTGTGATGTCGTATAAGCAATAGCAATTGAACGTTTGAAACTGCACTGTTGAACGCTCAATATTTATACACAATGCGGTGCCAATGCATATTTTCACGTTCTCAAGTGTCAATAAAGGTCTCAAATGCCAATTAGCGTCTCAAATTACTCAACAAGTTAGTTCGTACATTGCTAGATGAAAAATGTCAATTACGAAGTGCAAAGACCCCATTCACACCTACCTCAACCTGCGAAACACAACTCCTTCACACCTAACTTCATCTTCATTCATTTTATGTCGACAACAGCCCCTAAAAATGCGATCAATGAAGAAGTGTGAAAACACCAACAAAAACAATTTTTTCATCTTTTAATTTTTGCCAAAACTGTTACTACCCCGTTCATACCTACCCTTCCCGCTATTTGTTGTTTCGACAACGGCTCCTTCAGTCTATAACATTGTAGGGTGTAGTTTTTCTGCAATAGTAAAAAAAATGGCGGCAATTGTGAAGATTTACGATTACGAAATGGATTTTTCGCAATTTAGCAACCAGGAAAGCGTTGTGTCAATGTATTACGCGCACTGAATTTTTATTTTGAAATTTGAAGGTAAAAAACTGCGCGCTATGCATGGTAAAATACGGTAACTGCAAATAAAGAAATGCTTATAATTGCCAGTTTGATTGTAGACTCATTCGGCACCAAATGTCCTTGTCTAGCATACAATCATAACCTAGGAACGTAAGGCGAGCCTTCTGTAAACTGGCGTGCCTTTAACTACATGTTGCTATATGATGTAAGCATTGATATGCATATTGTTTTGTACTCAAATTAGTTCCAATTTGTCACAAGGGCCATAACTCAGAAGTGCTTCAAGCAATCATGCTGTTCTTGAACATTAGCCTGAATATAATGCCCAAAAACATTACCACCTAGTTATATGACTCTACATTTATTTTTTTAAATAGAGAGGGGATATCGTCCTCTATCCCACTGCCATAGGTGTTCTGATCACATGTATATTTCCCACTTTTTAAACAGTCCTAAGAAAGAATGATTGCAAGGCATACCAAAGCAATATTTTACCCATAGTAAAGGCACTTGGAATAAAATCATTTACAATTATATACTGAACAGAACAGGCCCTAATAGATAATAGAAGATAATCTATGCAGGTCTATATGCTTTTTGAGGGTAATGTCCAATTGTAGAGTCTATAGCAGCCAAAAGTGGAAAGTCCTATCAAACTGAGGCCACAGCCCAGCAGTGTGAGCCGTACACACGTCTGTACTATACGGGTCGATAACTTCTTCTCTGGTAGCCTGCAAAAGTCGCAAAAACATTCATTAACCCTTTTTGCCATAAGAAGCAAAGTGAAAATGGCTTTTGCAACCAGTATAAAACCACAACAGCCTGCGAGTAACTCGCAGTCTGTTGAGGTTTTATGCTGTTTGCTGCTCAACAGTATCTTAGGGTTGGAAATGAAGCCTTAAAAACTTGAACTAAGTAAGAAAGGTATTTAATTAAATTAAACTTTCTAAGCGACTACAAATTCATCAAAATACGTATCTAAGTGGTAAAGGGCTAAATTAAATTATAAACAAGCAATGTTTATTTACCCTGTAAAGTTTATTTTTTTGCGTTCTGAGTATAGATATTTGATTAACTGGTATTTAAAGTTTCCCAACAGCTTACATATTTACAAGTATATCAGTTCAACTGATGGATGCTCCCCAAAAATGTGCTTTGTCCATGTATGTACAGTTTTATTTCAAGTATAATGACATCCTTCCGCACCTGAGGCTGCATAATGTGTCCAACTACTCCTACCTAACTTGCTTACTATACTACAAAAAGTTCAGACGAATTTCAAATAAGCTGCAATTTCAAGCTATTTCTTTGTTACTGAAGGATTTTTAATAATGGTGTGGTATTGTATTATGTGAGGGTAGCTGGAGTCCCCAGAGGAAACCCACATGTCCCATGACCACCAACCAAGCTAACATGCTTCCTGGAACAGGATTGAACCCAGATCGCCTAGGTGAGAAGCCCAAGTAATAACCACTGCTCTAAACGGATAGATTCTTTAGTGACCTCACAGTTATCCCTCAAACATATAGCCAATCCTATAGGTCTGCTATATGTTTCAGGGATGATTGGTCAATCAATAAAAGACAGACAGCCCTCAGTGGTGTTTACTCTATAAATTTCTTAATGGATAAAGACATGACCCAGGCTTTTCAATCATATTTCAGCACTACAGTGCGTGTTTTGCTTCAGCTATGACCACAAGTCCACATCAAACACTATAGTTCAGGTCGCCATGGCATTAAGGATATCGTGTCCATCTAGCAATCAGGAGATCATGGGTTTTGATCCCTACAGTGGGAGAGTTCTTAAGATCGCCCAAAAGACACCAAGTATTGGTTCTACTAAGGAAACATTCTCAAAGAGTTTGAATAATCCTTAGAAATAAGCAGTCAAAATAAAATAAATAGGTTTGAACCAACAAATGTGGCCAAACATCAGTTTGTCATATAGCTACCACCTACCTCATGATCTCCCTGATGTCAAACTGTGGATTGTTCCAATTGACCTTGATGCCTGGCACATGTCCCATCCCTACCACACCCACCACCACAGATGGCACACAACCTGTAGAATGCAGGAGATAATAAACAACCTGCAGAACTCAGGGATAATAGTGTCGAAAAATTGTTCAATGAAGAATTGAATTGTTCACATTTCACACTTTGACTGCAGTTTGCTGTCTGCATGTATAAATAGATAACAATATAATATTGCACTGTGTTAAAAGGGGGTTTAATGCATGAGCGTTAAGTGTTGTCCCAGATTAGCCTGTGCAGTCCTCACAGGCTAATCTGGGAAAACACTCGTTTTTTGTCCATATTTTTCGTTAAAAGAATGTCTCTTCTTAGCAAAAATCAAGTTTAGGTGAAAAGTGTTGTTCCTGATTAGCCTGTGCGGAATGCACAGAGACATTCTTTTAACGAAAAATAACAGGCTAATCTAAGACGACACTTTACGAACATGCATTAAACCTCCTTAACACAGAGCGGGGCTCGTATACAAAATAAAAATATGTCTTTATATCTATTTATACATGCAGACTGCAAACTGCAGTCAAAGTTTGAAATGCAAACAATATGATGTGTCCATACGGCACAAATTCCCTCTCATTTGACTTTTGTTACAAAACTCCACATACTTAAAAAAACAAGAAACCGCCGGAGATGGGTGATACTTCCCAAAGGTTTTTTTTGTCACAATATTGCACTATATATTCAGATAAAAGGAAACGTCTTGAGCGCACAGTAGTTGGGGGGGGGGACAAAAAAAAATTATAGAAAATTTCAAAGGGCCATAACTCTGTATAAAAATCATCTGACAAGAACCCACTGATAATATGCACATCTCCTCTTGGTAGTGAAGCTTCCCATAAAGTTTCATTGAATTCCGGTCATTAGTTGCTGAGAAATAGCCCGTACAAGAATTGCACTATATGTACAGTTAATGGAAAATTTCAAATGGCCATTACTCTGTGAAAAATCATCCGACCAGAACCCGCTGATAATATGCACATCTCCTCTTGGTAGTGAAGCTTCCCATAAAGTTTCATTGAATTCCGGTCATTAGTTGCTGAGAAATAGCCCAGACAAAAATTGTGCATGGACGAACAGACAGACAGACAGACAGACGCACACACGGACAGACGAAGCGGCGACTATATTCTCCCCCCAAAATAAATTTTGGGGGAGCATAAAAATCAACCTTGATCTGAAAGTCATACAGGTAGACTCTCACACCAAAAATCAGGTAAATATCTGAAAGTGTTTGCACAAAATCCAGAACAGTGTTATTTTTTGAGAAAATTGTCAAGTCCAAGGCCTGTAACTTCCTCAAAAATCAACAGTCCACCACGAAACGTCAACTTGATATGCAAGTCATGTAGATAGACTCACACACCAAACGTCATGTAAATATCTGCAAGTGTTAATTAAAAAAAAGTCTGGAAAACTGTTATAGTAGAGAAAATTTCTTAGTCCAAGGTCCATAACTTCGCCAAAAATCATTAGACCAGAACGTAACTGGAACTTGATCTGTAACTCATGCAGATAATCTCACATACCACAAATCAGGTAATAGTAACTCAAATAGTTACGGAAAAAATTCTGCCTACTATATGCCACCCTACCCGGGGCATAATTACACAAAATATGCAATCATACGGATTTTTGATAATCACAACCAGTGGCATTTTGAAAAAGTGATGACTACTTTTGCGAAAGTTGTGATAATAAACTGGGTGGGGCAGGCAAATGTTCCAAAGATGCATATTTAATGGAATACAATTAAATAATTATTTTGTAACAGATTTATTGCCTAGTGTAGCACTGGCAAAATCAATCAGTTGCTTTTATAGGTCGCCAAATACATTTGCTGTGGTATAATGGATATGGTGTCCTCCTAGAAACCAGGAGGTCACAGGCTCCATCCCCCTGGTGCTAACATTCTTTAGATATCCCCCAAAGACATCAGGTACTTGTTCTAGTCCCAGGAAACGGACTTGATAGAGTTGCAATAAGCCTGAGGCTTTTGATGCAATCAAGCTTAAATAATAGGTTTAAGCTTAAATTATCACATCCAAGTATTGAGAATTGTGCATTTTAAGGTAGGACTTTAAAATTATGCATTTTAACATGCATGTTGCTGTTTACAGTTAACTGTTTAGATGGCGATTGTTAAAATTGTATTTACCTGATTTTTAAAAAAATAACGTTTGCTAATTCTTTTAGATACTATTTCATGTATGTTAATTGTCTGTACCATTTACAGGTTTCTTCTGCTGAAAAGGCTTCTTAAGAGATTGTTTAATTACAACCTTGGCATATTTTGTCAACAAACATTAACTGATTTTAAATTTTTGGAAAAAAAAGGATAACAGGTCATAATTCTGCCAAGATCTGTCACAGCCAAAGTTCCTTCCTTTAAGATCATATTTTTTAACTTTAAGGTTATTTAGCTGTAAAAGTTTGAGCACAATACACCCAAAGATTAAAAAAGGAGTTGCCTATATTAAATTATGGTACAGAAGGATGAACAAATGCAATGCTTAATGCCTCCAAATTTTGGGGGCCTTCAAATAAGCACAAAAGGTTACATAGGGCAATAATTAATACAATATGACAAATACAAGTATTAAAGGTCCTTTTTTAAAGGCTAGAACATCCCACAGCAGCAGAAATGCCCCTACCCACCTGCAGGCTTGTCTGGTGCAGGTATAGGCTGAGCAGCATGTTTGAGTGAGTGGGCTAGGAAGGTGTCGCGTTCCAACACGAAGTAGCGGGTGAGGCCCGGGTACTCGCCCGTCATCTCCTTCAGCATCTCCTCTAGCAGGTCCTTCTGCTTGCACTTCTCTACGTCCTCCTTGCTGGAACCGAATTTTGAAGGCCTTTGCAAACAGTTTGAATCCAGATGAGACGCCACAGAACGTGGCGTCTCATCAGGATCCAAACTGTTTGCTATTCTTATAGTCTTCTTTGAAAAAAATCGAAGAAAATGCTAATTTAAGAAATTCAGCAGACATAATTTTAGAAGACGACAAATTTCCCAGCATGCAAAGGGTTAAGTATAAGAATGAAGGGTATTCTTTAAATTGAAATGTTAAGCATTTCTTTCATTTTGAGTCAAACTTTGCATTAACTGCTTCTATCTATGTCATTCAACATGTTGAATATTCAGTTAAGGACATTTTCACCTGTGGTAGCCTATATATATTCAACACTGGAGGTATATTTCTTGATTTTAAGTCTATGCTCTATAATTCATTCTTAAGTCTAAGAATGGGTTGGTGAATAAGGGCCCAGGGACTGGTTGTACAGACCACTTTTGCAACTTGACAACTTTCTCCTTACCAGTATATAACATCCAAAGCTACTGACAACATTTGTAGAATAAATTGCCACTTTTAAACTCATTGAACTCTCCTTGCTAGAACATAAAATGAATGTATTATGGCAGTAGAATTAATAGAAGAAATAATTCTTATTATATATGGCTGATATCATTTTCTAATTTTGGATCATGAAAACAATAAACAACCAAGGTAAGGATGAATCATAGCTCACTGTAAGATTCAAGTGTGGCTATGGATCATGGGCTGATAATTGTAGCTGAAAGAAATTAGCCACACTGTTGGAAAACGGGGCTTAATGCAAGATGTCTAAAAAGTCTCTTCTTACAAAAATTCAGTCTAGGCAGAAAGTGTCATCCTGTAACCTGATTGAATCGTTAAAGGTGAGAAGATGGAAGGCCAGTTTGATGGTCTGCCACCATGTGAGGGACGACATTGCGCGGGTAAGCGTGATCTGGATGGGACGGTCGCCCAGCTGGAACCTACAACCCATGACCTTCTGGGCCTGAAAGATACACAGGGATTATAGGGATTGATAAAAAATATATGACTATACGTTTGTTTAAATTTACAATAAAACACGCGTTTTTAGAGGACATAAAATTATAATACAATCCGTCAAAATCAACCTGATTGTGCGTCTAAGAAAAATAATGTGTTAAATTTTAAAAAAAAGGGCATATTATGTGGGCCGACAATGACCCTTTTCCATAAGGTTAGTAATGACCAATTCATATTGGCATTGTTTATTTTTCATTCACGATACAACCATATCTGTGTCAATTTATTTGAAAAAAGGAAAAAAACATACCATCATTTTTTTACAAAAAGAATAATTGCTTAGTTAGAATAAGACAAGCAAACTAATACACCAACCTCTCTGAAAGCTCTACGGAACTCTCCCCCTGGCGCCATTCCCAGCTGCTCTGTCAGATGTGCAGTCATCTTCAGCAGTAACACATGCATCGAACCTTGTAACAGGCCACTCTGTAACAGTAACACATGCATCACACCTTGTAACAGGCCACTCTGTAACAGTAACACATGCATCACACCTTGTAACAGGCCACTCTGTAACAGTAACACATGCATCACACCTTGTAACAGGCCACTCTGTAACAGTAACACATACATCGAACCTTGTAACAGGCCACTCTGTAACAGTAACACATGCATCACACCTTGTAACAGGCCACTCTGTAACAGTAACACATGCATCACACCTTGTAACAGGCCACTCTGTAACAGTAACACATGCATCACACCTTGTAACAGGTCACTGTAACAGTAGCACAAACATCACATCTTGTAACAGGCCACTCTGTAACAGTAGCACATACATCACACCTTGTAAAAGGCCACTCTGTAACAGTAGCACATACATCACACCTTGTAAAAGGCCACTCTATAACAGAAACACATACATCACACCTTGTAACAGGCCACTCTGTAACAGTAACACATGTATCACACCTTGTAACAGGCCACTCTGTAACAGTAGCACATACATCACACCTTGTAACAGGCCACTCTGTAACAGTAGCACATGCATCACACCTTGTAACAGGCCACTCTGTAACAGTAAACATGCATCACACCTTGTAACAGGCCACTCTGTAACAGTAACACATGCATCACACCTTGTAAAAGGCCACTCTGTAACAGTAACACATGCATCACACCTTGTAACAGGCCACTCTGTAACAGTTACACATGCATCATACATTGTAACAGGCCACTCTGTAACAGTAGCACATGCATCACACCTTGTAACAGGCCACTCTGTAACAGTAACACATGCATCACACCTTGTAACAGGCCACTCTGTAACAATTACACATGCATCACACCTTGTAACAGGCTACTCTGTAACAGTTACACATGCATCATACATTGTAACAGGCCACTCTGTAACAGTAGCACATGCATCACACCTTGTAACAGGCCACTCTGTAACAGTAGCACATGTATCACACCTTGTAACAGGCCACTCTGTAACAGTAACACATGCATCATACATTGTAACAGACCTCTCTGTAACAGAAGCACAAACATCACACCTTGTAACAGGCTTTCTGTAACAGTAAGACACGTGAACCAACCTTAGCTCCAACATGTTATTATTCAATACCATTTTCTGCATTTGTTATTGCACACAATCAAACCCAAAACATCAGGAAATGACCCTGTTCCAAATGTTTCACTGCCCAACTACATGGACTACAATTTGTTTTTTCTTAGATGATGAGCAAATGGAAAGAAAGTCAAATTGAACAAGCGATCCTATTGGTCAATATTTTCAGTAAAGACCATTTTTACTACAAAAGCTTGAACTTAGGAGCATTATCATAATGGAGGTAAATATTTTAAGACAGCTTTAAAAACAAAATCTCAAATTTACAAACATATTCTGGTCTATCGTAAGTTCGTGAATATAACAAAAAGAACAGTTGTATAAGCAATTATATTTTTATTTTGATCAAATTAATATAATTAAGCATAAATTAAATCATTACCTGTGTGAATAATCAAAAATAATCGAATTCAATTGTAATCTTGTCTTCCACATTCAAGTTAACAAACACCATCCATCAGTATTAACCGCCATGTCGAATTCATGTAAGTTCATGGATGACACATGTGACGTCATTACTCCAGAACAGCTGATTAGGCCAAATGTAGAAATGTGTGTTTTCTAAACATTTTTCATATATGAATGAAAACAATAAAAAATGCATATGTAACTGAACATTGAATATGTATAAAGAACACTATTTAATGAAATGTTTACTGTTTCAATGGAGTTCGATTGACCTGTAAAATTAACACAGGTGGTTAGCGTGTGGCTATGATATTAATTAGTGAATAAATAATCAAAATATAACTAAAAATCAACTTTTCTGAAAATAGGTATCCAACTCAAGATCACCCGAAATCAGGGTGCATCGCTTTGAACAGCCATAACGTCATTAATTGTGCAGCGATTTCCATAAACTTGGTCTTATTCAACGCAGAAATGAATTTCCTTTCTGGAAATGTACATATATATATTGTATCTTTCTGCAAATGCTGGTTCAAATTTTAAGAAATAACACGATACACAACTAGTCCAAATTCTTGAAAATCGCTGCGCTACTGATGAATTTATGGCTGTTCAAAGCGATTGCACCCCACCTTCGGGTCATTTTGAGTTGAATACCTTGATATACATGTTTATAATGAAAGTGACTTTTTTCCAGAAAAGTTGATATAACTTTTTTTAACATTTGATTATTTATCATTCAAAATGATGTTTTCACTAATTAATATTAAAGTCACACGCTAACCACCTGTGTACATTCAATAAAAATGCATAAGGAACCAGGTACCGAAAAACACTTCTTTTTTTACTTTGCCTAAATAGCATTTCAAAATCGAGAACGAGTCTGTGTACATACAGTGCCAATAGAACGCTGTATGTAAACAAAGTGAGCAAAATAGGGTTTATGTATTTTGTTATGGATTTTTTTGGCAAAGGAAAATGGAGGTAAAATACACTTACGGACATTATTCAATTTTTTTACCTGTTTAGAACGCATTGCATTTCAATATTTTGTTCTCAGTTGTAAAAAGATAGTTTGCTTGCAATACACACTTTCGGTTTATGTCTCCAGGATGTCAAAATCTAGCGCGGTTAGTTATTCCAAACTGAAAATCCACAAACTTTCGCTATCCATGAACTTGGACTATGCAACGATAATAATTCAGTCAAGAATGTTTAGTAAAGACCAAGCTTGAGACTGAGAATTGTTGTTCTTATAGACCAATTGTTGAGATGGAAAAGGAAGTTTGCTGGCCCTGGGCCCGTGTTCGCTAACCAATACTTAGACTAAAGTCTAAAAAAAAAGAATATTCATTAAACTGTTATTTACTATAACTACATGCAAGTGAAGTTTTGAATGGCAGTTAACATCTATAATGTAGTAAGTCTTTATTCAGGACAATATATTAATATTATAAGCACCATTTTGAGTCTGTATATATGCAAATTCTCAGTTATTTTTATTGAGTCTAAGACTTGTCCTTATTCTTTAGTCTAAGAATGGGTTAATGAATACCAGGCCAGCCCCTAACCTGCTGTATGAGTTGTTTTATCTTGGCCAGACTCAGATCATTGACCTCTGTCAGACAATATATTAATAATATAAGCACCATTAGAGTCAGTATATACACAAATTCTTAGATAATTTTATTGAGTCTAAGATTTGTCCTTATTCTTTAGTCTAAGAATGGGTTAATGAATACCAGCCCAGCCCCTAACCTGCTGTATGAGTTGTTTCATCTTGGCCAGACTCAGATCCTTGGCCTCTCTCTGCAGGGTCTCCTCGTCATACTGCAGGATGTTCATGCGGCTGTTACACAGCTCCACCAGCACCACGTCTGGCTGGGTGGCAACTATCGTCTGATATGGGAAAACTGGGTTTATTGCATGTGCATCTGCACAGGCTAATCAGGGACGACACGATCTGCTTTTATCTAATTGAATTTGAATTATTCATTTAAAGAAAGTTACTTCTAAACGAAAATCTAGTAAAGGTGGACAGAAAGTTTAGTGTCTGATTAGAATGTGTAGACTTCATAGGCTAATCTTGGACGACACTTTACGCACATGCATTAAGCCCAGTTTTCTCAGAACGAGGCTCAATACAACACGTTTAGAAAATACATATCGGGGACATGGTTCCCTTGCTCTTTCAAAATTGTTTGTTACAGAAGACATATTAGTTTTCTCAAACAATACATGGGCCCAGCATAAATTGCAAGGGCTATGGCTAGTCTGCAACTGCTAATTTTCGTCCCTGATGCAACACAAGTTTAAAGAATTATTAGCCTAACAAGTGTTATCTGTTCCTCAAGCCCTCTTTTCTATATAACTGGTATGTATAAAAATGTTCCATCACTGAAGCACATTATTTGCACTGGTGACAATTTAGTCACATATGCTGATAAAAACATACTACAGTGCTTTAAGGCCCGGTCACACCGCCAGAACTTTGCTTGAGCGTTCCTGGAGCGGTGAAAAACAATCATCACCGCGCGCTACCGTTCACGACCGTTAAACAGAAGTCGGCCCCCGTAAAGGCACATCGTATACGCTCAGTGACCGCTGATGGTTCCTCCTACCGCTTAGAAAGTTTTGAGCTGCACAAAATATTGCGAGCGGTGAGGAGCGGGCAATTTTCCACTCCGACAAAGTTCACTACTGTACCACCAACGCTCAGTCAAAGTTTGTCACCGCTAGACGCAAGTTGGTGGACGTTTGGGTCCGCAAGGCCAACGTTGAAATCTTGAACACCAATTACCGACCAAGCCTGGAACCTGGTCTCAAAGTGGCAATCACCCTACGGCACCTGGCCTCTGGTAACACCTACAGAAACATGCAATTCCCCACAACACCATCAGTGTGGTAGTTAGAGAAGTGGTAAAGGCCATCATTGAGGAGTACACAGATGAATTGTTGTTTCGAGCAACAACTGAACAAGGATGGAGAGACCTGGCTGACAAATGGTACCAGAGATGGAACTTTCCCCACACAGTTGGTACCATTGATGGCAAGCACGTGGCCTGTAAAGCTCCTCCTAACTCTGGCTCAGAATTCTACAACTACAAAGGCTTTTACAGCGTGATCCTGTTTGCCATGGTGGATGTTGACTACAAGTTCACCTACATTGACGTCTCAGGCAATGGCTTATCCTCAGACGCTCAGATCTACAATGAAAGTGATCTCCATCGTGGGCTGGACCAGAACCCGATTCATGCCTTTCCTCAGCCAGACCCCCTACCCAATGACAATCAGAATGTGCCTTACTTTATCATCAGAGATGACGCCTTCTCTCTGCGGACCTACCTCATGAAGCCGTACAACACCAGAAAGCTCATCCTTGAAGAGCGCATCTTCAACAATCGGCTGTCCAGGGCAAGACGGGTCGTGGAGAACGCATTTGGCATCCTGGCCAACAGGTTCCAGATTCTGCTAACCATCATGCAACATCACCATGAAACTGTCAGAACCATCGCGGAAGCTTGCTGCATCCTCCACAACCTGATGCGCATCCGCTATCCAGTGCTCCAGAACAGACTTGTGGACCGTGCACAACCAGATGGCAACCTGCAGCCTGGGGCATGGAGAGAAGGACGGAACCTGGAGGACACTATCGTCGTGCAAGGCCCAAACACAGCTTCGCGTAATGGGAAGAGGCAGCGTAACCTACTCAAGCATTGGTGCAACTCCCCTGCAGCATCAGTGGACTGGCAGGAAAGAATGGTGGCTATCAACTGAACACTGCGCAGAACACTGAGGATACACTTGTGCATTGTCCACATACATGTTATATGTTGATTACTTTGTTGTAAATGTTGTTTGTCATTGTTAAAGAAACTCGAACGTTAATGGTGCCCCAGTATTGGACATGCAATGAACAGATTGTACTTGTGTTTGTTTGAAATGTTATGAGATTAATAAAGAAACTTGTGATGTGATTCATTCTCGATGTCATATTACATTAATAAAAGCACTTTATGTTTAATCCATTAAGTCCCAGTAGCGCCTTTCAGCACCTCTGAAAATTTCAGTTTCTAAAGCCATTGTAATAAATAAAACATTTGCTCCAAAAAGGAGCAAATGCTCTATTGTTTTCAATGATTTCAGTACTATGGGGTCTTGTAAGTCGTTAAGCCTGTAGTAAGCTGTCTTTTTGGTAATTTTAGTCAAAGAGGTAGACTCTAAAAATAGCCTGGGTCTTAATGGGTTAAGACATGTCTTGTTAAATACTTGAAGGTTTTTTTTAAAGTTAGAAATTCCAATCAATAAAGTAGTCAAGAATAGTTTAATAAAAATGCTGTTTATTAAAGCTAAAAACTTTTGAGACCACCCAAACACACAAGTGCACATAAAAACAATAAACATCAAAACAGCTTACCAGCTCATCCCTTAAACAAAAATCACATGAAATAACTGAGCAGTCTCTTCAACACATCACAAGCAGTCTCAATTCTCCTTAACGGTGGCCCTTATCTCTGCCAGTAAATCATAAGTCCCTTGAGCTGTGGCGGGGATTGGTATGGCTGGAGCATTTATATCCTGCCTTTGAAGGTCCTGGAGAATCCACCCCTCGCTAACGGCGCTCATTTTGGCTTGGTTAAAGGAGTAAAACTTCGGCATGTCTGACAACATGAGTCCTGCGCTGGAGCTCTTTGGGGTGGAGGATGGCTGGCTGCCTCTGGGTGTCTGCAAATGCTGGAAGTGCTGAGGCTGGTGCTCAGGCTGAGGCTGCTGCTGGAAGCCGTAATGCTGAGTCTGGGGCTGGTAGCAATGCGGCCGCTGCTGGTAGAAGGTGAGTGTGGGTGAAGGTACTGATGCTGGAGGTGGTTGAGCTGAAGGGAGGGGGTGGGGGATGGGTCGCTGCATCTTGTGGAGGATGGCTGTCATTCTCTCTACTGTGAGCTGGTACTGGGCCTCAGGTAGTTGTTGGAGAGACTGGGACATGTAAGTGATGAAGGGCTGTCGTGCATGGCTGATCTTCTGAGCTTGGACCAGTCTCTCCAGGAGGGCGTTGGTAGCCTTCATACTATCTCTCATCTCCAGCATCGCAGGGGCGTCTTAAGGCTCGGCTCTGGTGGCGGCACGGCGTGGTCTGGTGGTGGTGGAGGAGAGAGCTAGTGGAGGTGGGGTGCCCTGGGACCTCGTGAGTGCCGCTTGAGTTTCAATGAGCGAGAGGGAACCCTCGTCTTCTTCCTGTTCCTCGACGTCGTGGGAAGGCTGGCGAGAGATGCTGGTCGACGCCGAGGGCTGGGCTTTTGGAGGCTGGTTTGCTAAAGTTTCCTGTGTGAGGGGTACTTTTCTTAGTGGCTGGCCTTTCCTGGGCTTGACCTCCTTGTGCAGGAAGGCGCAGTTCCTCTGGATGAACAGTTCTCTGTCCGTCAAGTTCGCTGCAGCCTGGTCAGACTTCTTGCAGATAAGCTTAGCGTAGAGGTCCCGGACTGACTTCCACCATGTCCTGAGAACTTCAGCTCCCTCCACAATGTTCAGCTCTCTTGCCTCCCTGGTTCAAAGATTATTATTATCATTGTTATCATTATCACTACATTTCATACATTTTCATTGGTGATTTCCTTCATCAGCAGCTGCCCCTGCCTTGGTTGTGGTAGCAGTGGCTGTGGCTGTGTTAGCAGTGGGTGTGCTAACAGTGGATTCTGGTGTGGCATTACTGGTCTCTGCAAAATATAACACGTGAATATTACATGAACAATGTCAACGTGATTGAAAGATTATGGTTATTATTATTATTATTATTACCATCACTAAATTTAATATTTCTATTGGCGATTACCTTCATCAATAGCTGCACCTGCCTGGGCTGTTGCAGCAGTGGCTGTCTTAACAGTGGCTGTGCTAGCAGTTGATTCTGGTGTGGCATTACTGATCTCTGCAAAATATAACAAATGAATTATAAATTTAAAATGTTGAAGTAAAATACATAAAAGTATTTTTTCACAGTTGTTGAATATTTCTTGACACAACTAGTGGGCTACCTATATTTACCTGACTCCATTGGTTCAGCTGCCTGCTCAGTACTGATCTTCTTGGAGGCTGCTGCCTCTCCATCTCCAGCCTTCCACTTCTTTTGTCTACGTGGCATGATGAACTTCAACTATTGACTTCTATCAAAAATTATCAGAACGTCTATCAAAGCGATCCGTTCAGTTCCGTAGTCAGAAGCGGTTTGCCGCTATACCAACTTTAAACTCCCGCCGAGCCGACGCGCGCATGCGCAGAACGACGCTCTATCAACGCTCGCGTCACCGCTAAACCAACGCTCGCTACCGCTCGCTACCGTTAAACCAACGCTAAACCAAAGCTGGCTTCAGCGGTGCACCACTTTGGCAACGCCGGTGTTTTCGATTTTTTTCCCCATTGTGTGCGCGGTGACGAGCGTTGCCAAAATTCAGCCCCTCTTCATACCGTTCAAGGTACGCTCCAGCAAAGTTCTGGCGGTGTGACCGGGCCTTTAACTGCGAGATACCGGGAGATACCTTCTAATTTGGATGTTTAATAGGCAGATTGTGTATAATATTGCAGTTATATTTTTCCTTCTTTATAATTTACCGAAAAACGGAAAACATTTTCTGCCTTAACTGGATTTTCGCTAAAAAGAGAATGCCTTACATTAAAAAAGGCTGATATCCTGTGCGACAGCACTTTATGCACATGCATTAAAACCTGTTTTTCAAGAGGGAGGATTATATGAATTATTTCAGTTACCTTGGCGACATCTTCCTGACTCTCAGCACTGAAATGGGCCGTGCCAACCAGGTAGACCTTGCTTCCCCATGATGTCTCCAACAATGTCACCGTCTCAGGTAGATCCGGATTCAGATCACGATTTTTTTCTACATACATATTGATTTCATCATCGTCCTCAATGTCTGAAAGTTCACCGTCTGAGAGTTCGAAATCATCAGAGTACACATAATCTTCATCTGCGCCTTCAATTTCACTGTTTTGCTCAACTTCTATCTGTTCCTCTATTTCGGCATCAGCCTCTGCCTTGCCACCTGCAAAGTATTCGGGAAATAACAACATTTGTCAGAATAATGAATCAAAATTACATTTCTCTTGAAAATATTTTTTTACATCATATGCGCCATTAAAAAAAAGACTAAGCATTTCTCGTAGAGGTTCAAAAAGCTTTAGCATATATAATATTTTAC
>NC_068355.1:165227801-165419549 GCF_020536995.1 Dreissena polymorpha
GATAGGAGGGAGCCAATTGAAGAGCCAGCCAGTCTTGAGGCCATGATAGAAGGGAGCCAAATCCTCAAGGTATAAATGCAATTATACCCCCACAAACAAAGTTTAGGGATGTAGTATAGGAGTGAACTGTCGGTCGGATTTCGTATTAAGTGCCCCCTCTAATTCAAGTTGTTTTCATCTAATCTTCACCAAACTTGTCTGTTGGTCCTGGTCGGGTCGGTCCGTCTGTATTAAGTGTCCGCTCTCTAATTCAAGTTGTATTCATCCGATCTTCGGGTCAGATGTTGTATCTAGAGGATACCTAGGTGAAGTGTGAATAGGGGTCATGCCGGATCAAAACTAGGTCACGGGGTCACTTAGTGCGTTTTTAACATTGAGCATGGTTTGGGCTGTTTTTTGTGAAGACAACATGCAACATATTTTGTGTTCATTAACAGGCATTTATGCTTGCCATCTCATCTGTTATGAACAGTTTATTTGTGAAATGAGAGGATTAATACCCGAATAATCTACAACTACCAAAAGATATTATTTAACTTTTGAGAATGATTTTATTATACCCCCACAAACGAAGTTTAGGGGGTTATATTGGAGTTAGCTTGTAGTGTTTCATCTAGAAGGGCAGAGGGGCATGGCGCATGACTTGACAAAAGGGCATTTTGCACGGAGATTCTCTTAAAAAGGGCGCATTGGGTGTTTTGAAACTTTTAATCACAGCTTAAAACTTTGATTTAAACATTGTACATGTCATTTTTCGTGAGAAATTCTCGCGAAATGTGTTCTTAAAATACATAGCTATTGAGTAGACATGTGAATTTATTATTATATTTTTTGGAGAACATTCAAATCGGATGCAAAACACAAAAATGTTACTGATCACGGCGGCTCTAAACTGAAAGTAAACTTCATGGAGCAGGTCGTCATTAAATTACAAAATTGCCTATACGTTTTTTAAAATCGGCTCAGATTTATCTTGTAATAGACTGTACTTCGGAACTCTGCTAAGTACAAATGTAATTAAAATCTTTACCGTTACGGCCCTTGTTACGTTACGACCCAGAATGTGGCTCATGAATTTGTTCGGGTCTCTAATGTATGTATTGATTTTCTTCTACATCAGTACCTCATCGAGACGTTCATAATAAAGGCCCACCTATTGATGATAAAGACATGACCCAACTGTAGACTATATATTCTAGTACAATTTTCTGTTGTCCAAGCCAATATATATTTATGCCACCCTTCGAAGAAGAGGGGTGTATATTGCTTTGCTCATGTCGATCGGTCCGTCCGTCCACCAGGTGGTTTGTCATACGATAACTCAAGAACGCTTGGGCTAGATCATGAAACATCATAGGTACATTGATCATGACTTGCAGATGACCCCTATTGATTTTGAGGTCACTAGGTCAAGGTCACGGTGATCGATATTGTAAAATGGTTTCCGGATTATAACTCAAGAACGCATACGCCTAGGATCATGAAACTTCATGGGTAGATTGATCATGACTCGTAGATGAACCCTATAGATTTTGAGGTCACATGGTCAAAGGTCAAGGTCACAGTGACCCGAAATAGTCAAATGATTTTCGAATGATAACTCAAGAACGCTTTTGCCTAGGATCATTGACACTTCATAGGTACATTGATCGTGACTTGCAGATGACCCCTATTGATTTTCAGGTCACTAGGTCAAAGGTCAAGGTCACAGTGACAAAAGTCGTATTCACACAATGGCTGCCAGTACAACGGACAGCCCATATGTGGGGCATGCATGTTTTACAAACAGCCCTTGTTTCTATAGATTTCAGCAAGACCCACCAATGGATAATAGACATACAAGACCCCACTGTTGACATTATATGCTTACAGGCATTGAGGCAACTATACAGGAGTCAGAGCCTCTCATGATACAACAGGCCAGTGTTAACTGTGCTGATCGAATGCAATCTACAATTTTTACTTTGGTTCTTTCAGAGTCCATGTCAACTGCTGACAGTGAAGAGCCAGGCAGTCTGACCCATGATAGGAGGGAGCCAAGTGAAGAGCCAGCCAGTCTGAGCCATGATAGGAGGAAGCCAAGTGAAGAGCCAGCCAGTCTGACCCATGGTATTTCTGTTATCATAGAATAAAGGCCCACCTATGATGATAAAGACATGACCCAACTGTAGACTATATATTCTAGTACAATTTGTCAGTAGATTGATCATGACTCGCAGATGACCCCTATTGATTTGAGGTCACTAGGTCAAAGGTCAAGTGACAGTGACCCGAAATAGTAAAATGGTTTCTGGATGATAACTCAAGAACGCATACGCCTAGGATCATGAAACTTCATGGGTAGATTGATCATTACTCGCAGATGACCCCTATAGATTTTGAGGTCAAAGGTCAAGGTCACGGTGACCCGAAATAGTAAAATGGTTTCCGGATGATAACTCAAGAACGCATACGGCTAGGATCATAAACTTCATGGGTAGATTGATCATTACTCGCAGATGACCCCTATTGATTTTGATGTCACTAGGTCAAAGGTCAAGGTCACGGTGACCCGAAATAGTAAAATGGTTTCGGATGATAACTCAAGAAAGCATATGCCTAGGATCATGAAACTTCATAGGTAGATTGATCATGACTCGCAGATGACCCCTATTGATTTTGAGGTCACAAGGTCAAAGGTCAAGGTCACGGTGACCCGAAATAGTAAAATGATTTTCGGATGATAACTCAAGAACGCTTTTGCCTAGGATCATGACACTTCATAAGTACATCGATCGTAACTCGCAGATGACCCCTATTGATTTTCAGGTCACTAGGTCAAAGGTCAAGGTCACAGTGACAAAAAACGTATTCACACAACGGCTGCCACTACAACGGACAGCCCATATGGGAGGCATGCATGTTTTCTATAGATTTCAGCAAGACCCACCAATGGATAATAGACATACAAGACCCCACTGTTGACATTATATGTTTACAGGCATTGAGGCAACTGTTGAAGACACCCACAGTCTAGAATCTATACAGGAGTCGGAGCCTCTCATGATACAACATGCCAGTGTTGACTGTGCTGATCATATGCAATCTACAGGTTTCACTTTGGTTCTTTCAGAGTCCATGTCAACTGCTGACAGTGAAGAGCCAGGCAGTCTGACCCATGATAGGAGGGAGCCAAGTGAAGAGCCAGCCAGTCTGACCCATGATAGGAGGGAGCCAAGTGAAGAGCCAGCCAGTCTGACCCATGGTATTTCTGTTGTCATATAATAAAGGCCCATCTATTGATGATAAAGACATGACCCAACTGTAGACTATATATTCTAGTACAATTTTCTGTTGTCCAAGCCAATATATATTTATGCCACCCTTCGAAGAAGAGGGGGTATATTGCTTTGCTCATGTCGATCGGGTCCGTCTGTCCACCAGGTGGTTGTCATACGATTACTCAAGAACGCTTGGGCCTAGGATCATGAAACATCATAGGTACATTGATCATGACTTGCAGATGACCCCTATTGATTTTGAGGTCAAAAGGTCAAGGTCACGGTGACCCGAAATAGTAAAATGATTTTCCGATGATAACTCAAGAACGCTTTTGCCTAGGATCATGACACTTCATAGGTACATTGATCGTGACTTGCAGATGACCCCTATTGATTATCAGGTCACTAGGTCAAAGGTCAAGGTCACAGTGACAAAAAACGTATTCACACAATGGCTGCCACTACAACGGACAGCCCATATGGGGGGCATGCATGTTTTCTATAGATTTCAGCAAGATCCACCAATGGATAATAGACATACAAGACCCCACTGTTGACATTATATGTTTACAGTCATTGAGGCAACTGTTGAAGACACCCACAGTCTAGAATCTGTACAGGAGTCAGAGCCTCTCATGATACAACATGCCAGTGTTGACTGTGCTGATCATATGCAATCTACAGGTTTCACTTTGGTTCTTTCAGAGTCCATGTCAACTGCTGCCAGTGAAGGGCCAGCCAGTCTGACCCATGATGAAATGAGGCAGCCAAATCCTCAAGGTATGAACTAAATTTGAAGACGGGTTTCTCTGCATTTTCTATCATTATGTGACAGAGTCTTATGTCATGACTGTATTAAAGTAAATGAGTAGTCCAAGTCAAGTGTGATGCTCTAGACGACCTCCTCTGTGATCTACAGGGTTACAACAATGTGCTTGTAAAAGTCCTTGTAAAGTACAAAGTAGGCAGTTTGCTATGAAAGTTAATGTTTAGTACTTGTTCTTCCAAGAAATGATAGTTCTGCGAACTGTCAGTTCTTATATGTGTGAAAAATTGGTTTAAACTGGTGTTAAAACAGTTTTCAGTTAGTTCATTTACCTCCTAACATGTTCAGGTTTTGTGCATTTTTATCAGGAAAACCTTGCTCTACAATATTCAATCATTGTATCACTTGCAGTGTTCTGCTGTGAAATTTTACTGTTGGGGACCCTTTAGGATTACAAAAGTGGGGACAAAAAGAAAAAATATGGGGACACAGAAATATTTTTGTAGCAGAATTAAATGTGTGGAAACTAATAACCTTTAACTTGAACTTTTAAACGTGCTTAAACTTCTTACAGTCAGGTTGTAACATTGTTATTAAAACTGGAACATTCAAAAAACTTTTTAACACTGTCAAACAGTTGTCAACATATTTACAAAACTTTGAAAAAATTTATGGTCATTGGACTCCGCATGTCAAAGTACTTGTTCGATAATTAGAAATACCGATAGTAAAGGCGTTTTCTTTTTTGCTTTATGCACAATCTGCATGTCATTTTGTTGTTGTCAAACAGTGACCAAGGACATTTTTGAAGCCAATTTTCTTGGAATGTACGTTTAGGGGCAGACTTTTTTCGTAATTGCTAAACGATGTTGGGACTTGGGAAGACTCTGTTGGGTTGTTAATATTATTGTCATATTTTCTAATTTTACTTGCCGGAGGAAAAAAAAAAAATGGATTTTGTTTTCTTTGGCCTGTCACTTTAAGCCATTTTGATAGGTTCGGAAATTTCCTTGATATCTGATTGGTTGTTATAATCTCAACTTACCAATGAAATAGAGTGTTAATATTAAATAAATTAACCATTGGCTGCGAAATGACGTCATGTCCAATGAAATAGTTTGTTCTGGTTACACATTCACTCGATTACTTTACCGACTTACAAATTGAATCGATTAGTTTTTATTTCTAATTCATGTGCGCCCGCGGACCCATATACAGAAAACGGGTGGGGACAAATATTTGTTTTTTGCGACAATAACACAAGGGCGCATCCACGGCAGAACACTGACTTATGTTGATACTTTGTGTGCAAGGATCAATTCAGTAGAAAAGTCAACAAAATAAAGGGCTTACAGTCACTGAACAAATGAGTTTGCTGCTTAGAGTGTATATTTTTCCCAAAAATATTTGAAAATTTCCCCTCTTGGAAGTGTAGTTCAATTTTAATCAATACCTCGTTTAAATAATTCACAGAAAAGCCAAAAAATGTTGATCTTTGAACATAAACATAACATGTTGATGACAAAAAAAGTTGGAATAATGTTTTTCTCTCTGTGTATGGTGAATTATGGTGTTACAACTTGATTTTGTATGTTACTTGCTTAGCATTGAAATTTCCCCTTTTACACGTGAATTATTCCCCTCTCAGGGGACCCGACCCCTTTTCCCCAAAACTGAAAAAAAACACTGACATGATACTCATTGCTATTTTATTTTTTATATCTATTCTTGTTTTAGGGACAGGGACAAGAAAAGGAATGAAACGAAAGTGGGCCAGCGAAGAGAACATATGTTTCATGAACTTTTTTAGAGATGAATTAAGAGAAAAAAAAATGCCATCTGGCTCAAAAATAATGGGGTCCCTAAAAATACTTACCGGAAGAAACAGTGGCCCAGATAAGGGCAAGGGTCCATAACATTATTATGGAAAAACAAAAATGGAAAAAGAATTGTTGAACTGTGGAATATGTTTATGCCCCTGGTAGGGTGGCATATAGCAGTTGAACTGTCCGTCAGTCAGTCAGTCTGTCCATCTGGCCGAAAACTTATATGGCCATAACTTTTTCAATATTGAACATAGCAACTTGATATTTATACCCCTATTACAATTGGTAATGGGGGCTATATAGGAGTCACGTTTGTCGGTCTGTCCCGATATTTCATCCGATCTTCACCAAACTTGGTCAGTAGTTGTATGTAGATAATGTCTAGATCAAGTTTGAATATGGGTCATGCCAGGTCAAAAACTAGGTCATGGGGTCACTTAGTATGTTTTAAACTGTAAGTTTGTACGGACCATAGCTATGTTATTTATCGTTACATTTTTAAATGACTCGGTACATTTGTTCACCATCATGGAACGGTGTGTCGCGTTAAAAGAAATTACGTCAATATCTCAAAGGTCAAGGTCACACTTGGGAGTTCAAAGGTCAAATGCTTGTCCGGGCCATAGCTTTGTTTTTTATTGTGAGATTTTAAAATCATTTGGCACATTTGTTCACCATCATTGAACAGTGTGTCGGGCGAAAGAATTACGTCGATATTTCCAAGAACAAGGGCACAATTTGAGTTTAAAGGTAAAAAATGGCCATAATTGAGCTTGTCTGGGCAATAACTATGTTGTTTATTGTGCGATTTTAAAATCGTTGGCTCTTTTGTTCACCATCATTTGACAGTGTGTCGCGCGAAAGAATTACGTCGATATCTTCAAACTCAAAGTTGTAGTTTTAGTTCAAAGGTCAAAAATGGCAATAAATTATCTTGTCTGGGCCATAAATATGTCATTCATTGTAAGATTTTAAAATGACTCTGTACATCAATTTTGTTCAAAGTCATTGGAAGGCTTGTCATGTGAAACAATTCAAGAGTTCAAAGGTAAAAATGGCTATAAATGATAATGGCATAATGATTCTTAAAAAATCGCCATAAATTGTATTATCTTGTTTTGTGAAGACAGCATACAAAATAGTCTGTGTCAATGCGTTATGTGGGGGTATATGTCACGTCTGTGACAAAGCTCCAGTTGGCATGCATGTGCATCTTGTGAAGCTGCACATATTGAGTGGTGAAAAGTGAAGGTCAAGGTAATCCTTCAAGGTTAAATGTTAAATATATTGCTTCTGTCCGTCCGTCTGAAAACTTTAAAATTGGCCATAACTTTTGAGCTCACCTGAGTGCAACATGCTCATGGTGAGCTTTTGTGATTGCCTTTTGTCCGTTGTGCGTTGTATGTCGTCAACATTTTGCCTTGTGAACACTCTAGATGCCACATTTATTGTCTGATCTTCATGAAATTTTGCAGAACATTTGTCACATTGATACCTCGACTGAGTTCGAAACTGGGTCATGCTGGGTCAAAAATTAGGTCACTAGGTCAAAAAAACAACAAAAAAACTTGTGAACACTGTAGAAGTCCAATCTTCATGTAACTTTGTCAAAATGTTTGTCTAAATGATATTTTGGTTTAGTTAAAAATTGGTTCCGGTCCGTTGAAAAACATGGCCGCCAGGGGCGGGGCAGTTTTCCTTATATGGCTATAGAGAAACCTTGTGAACACTTTAGAAGTCAAAATGTTTGCCTAATCATCATGAAACTTGGTCAAAACATTGGTTTTATTTATATTTTGGACGAGTTTGAAAATGGTCCAGATCAGTGAAAAAACATGGCCGCCAAGGGGCGGGGGAGTTTTCCTTATGTCTTTAGTTAAACATTGCTAACACTCTAGAGGCCACATTTATTGTCCATTCTTCATGAAATTTGGTCAGAAGTTTGGTCTCAATGATATCTTAGACGAGCTGAAAATGGTTACGTTTGCTTGAAAAACATGGCTGCCAAAGGGCGGGGCATTTTTCCTTATATGGCTATATATGGCTATAGTAAAATCTTAACACTCTTGAGGCCACATTTATTTTCCGATCTTCATGAAACTTGGTCAGAATATTCATCCCAAAAAATATCGTAGACAAGTTAAAAAATGATGCTGGTTGGTTGAAAAACATGTCCGCCAGGGGGTGGGGCATTTTACCTTATATGGCTATAGTAAAACTTTGTTAACACTCTATAGGCCACATTTATTTTCTTATCTTCATGAAACTTGGTCAGAAGATTTGTCCTAATGATATCTTGGATTAGTTCAAAAATAGTTTCGTTTGCTTAAAAAACATGGCCACCAGGGGGCGGGGCATTTTTCCTAATATGGTTATGTATCATGCTTTACTAAAACATTGTAAACACTCTGTAGGCCACATTTATTTTCCGATTATTATGAAACTTGGTCAGATGATTTGTCCTAATGATATCTTGGATGAGTTCAAAAATGGTTCTAGTTGGTGGAAAAACATGGCCACTAAGGGGGCGTGGTATTTTTCCTTATATGGCTAAAGTAAAACCCTGTTAAAACTCTAGAAGCCATATTTATTGTACGATCATCATGACACTTTGTCAGAAGATTTGTCCCAATGATATTTGGACAAGTTTGAAATTGGTTCCAGTTGCTAAGAAAAACATGGCCACCAGTGGGCGGGGCATTTTTCCTTATATGGACTTATGAATCTTCTTGAAACTTTGTCAGTATATTAGTTTAAATGATATCTTGGATGTGTTTTTCACGTTGACATTTGAAGCTTTAACTTTGTATGATTCTAAATATGTGTCAATGCTGTCAGTTGAATTTTGAAATATGAAGTTTTACATTTTTGTAGATTAAATAATTTGTAAAATGTTGCAGTTTCGTCAATCAGTTTTATAAGATATTGAGCTTTAAATATGATGCAGATTGTAAGATTCTTAATATCTTTCAATATTGTGGATAAGTTTTTGAGATATCAAGCTTTGAGTTTTATGCAAATTGTATGATTTTAAAATGTTTTAATGGTGTTGATCAGTGTAATGAAGATTGCATAATTTTTATGTTTTAATTCTGTCTATTGGTTTTCAAATGAAAGACTTTGATTTTGTAAGTGCACTTTTATCTCCTGAAAGATTCTTTTCTAGTGTTTAGTTTATATTTTAAGGCTGTTTGCAAACTCGAAGTGAAAACAGTTCTATTACAATTTGGTAAGGACATGACATTGCATATCTGATTTTAAAATGTACTTTGCTGGCAACGTGTAATTTTCTGAAATGTCTTAGTAAGACTGTTGTTTGCAATCAAAAGGTCTGTGCTTCAAATACAGGGTAATGCATGTTTTTTGTCCAAATTTATGGCGATTCAGACATTGTTCTATGTAAATTTGGGGTTTGCTTGAAGGTTCAGTCTATTTTTATGTCCCTCACTATAGTAGTGGGGGACATATTGTTTTTGTCCTGTCTGTTGGTTGGTTGGTTGATCTGTTTACGCCAACTTTAACATTTGCAATAACTTTTGCAATATTGAAGATAGCAACTTGATATTTGGCATGCATATGTATCTCATAGAGCTGCACATTTTAATTTTCTGAAAGGTCAAGGTCAGAGGTCAAATATATGTGGCCAAAATCGCTCATTTTATGAATACTTTTGCAATATTGAAGATAGCAACTTCATATTTGGCAAGCATGTGTATCTCATGGAGCTGCACATTTTGAGTGGTGAAAGGTCAAGGTCATAATTCAATGTCATAGGTCGAATATATGGCTTCAAAGCGGCGCAGTAAGGGGGATTGTGTTTTACGAACACAGCTCTTGTTGTTAACTGCCTTTTTATTCCCTTACCAGTGTTTCACTAAAGTCCGTGTACTTTGGACTCATTTCAAGTTGACATTTGAAGCTTTAACTTTGTATGATTCTAAATATGTGTCAATGCTGTCGGTTGAATTTTGAAATATGAAGTTTTTCATTTTTTGTAGATTAAATAATTTGTAAAATGTTGCAGTTTAGTCAATCAGTTTTATAAGATATTGAGCTTTAGTTATGATGCAGATTGTAAGATTCTTAATATCTTTCAATATTGTGGATAAGTTTTTGAGATATCAAGCTTTGAATTTTATGCAAATTGTATGATTTAAAATGTTTTAATTTGTTGATCAGTGTACTGAAGATTGTATACTTTTTATATGTTATAATTCTGTCTATTGGTTTTCAAAATGAAAGACTTTGATTTTGTAAGTGCACTTTTATCTCATTATGCCCCCCTTCGAAGAAGAGGGGGTATATTGCTTTGCTCATGTCGGTCGGTCTGTCGGTATGTCAGTTTGTCGGTCCGTCCACCAGGTGGTTGTCAGACGATAACTCAAGAACGCTTGGGCCTAGGATCATGAAACTCCATAGGTACATTGATCATGACTCGCAGATGACCCCTATTGATTTTGAGGTCAAAGGTCAAGGTCACGGTGACCCAAAATAGTAAAATGGTTTCCGGATGATAACTCAAAAATTCATACGCCTAGGATCATGAAACTTCATGGCTAGATTGATCATGACTTGCAGATGACCCCTATTGATTTTGAGGTCACTAGGTCAAAGGTCAAGGTCACGGTGACCCGAAATAGTAAAATGGTTTTCAGATGATAACTCAAGAACGCATATGCCTAGGATCATGAAACTTCACAGGTAGATTGATCATGACTCACAGATGACCCTTATTGATTTTGAGGTCACAAGGTCAAGGTCACGGTGACCCGAAATAGTAAAATGATTTTCGGATGATAACTCAAGAACGCTTTTGCCTAGGATCATGACACTTCATAGGTACATTGATCGTGACTCACAGATGACCCCTATTGATTTTCAGGTCACTAGGTCAAAGGTCAAGGTCACAGTGACAAAAAACGTATTCACACAATGGCTGCCACTACAACGGACAGCCCATATGGGGGGCATGCTTGTTTTACAAACAGCCCTTGTTAAAGATTCTTTTCTAGTGTTTAGTTTATATTTTAAGGCTGTTTGCAAACTCGAAGTGAAAACAGCTCTAGTACAATTTGGTAAGGACATGACATTGCATATCTGATTTAAAAATGTACTTTGCTGGCAACGTGTAATTTTCAGAAATGTCTTAGTAAGTAAGACTGTTGTTTGCAATCAAAAGGTCTGTGCTTCAAATCCAGGAAAATGCATGTTTTTTGTCCAAATTTATGTCAATTCAGACATTGTTCTGTGTAAATATGGGGTTTGCTTGTAGGATCAGTCTATTTTTATGTCCCCCCACTATAGTAGTGGGGGACATGTTGTTTTTGCTCTGTCGGTCTGTTGATTGGTTGGTTGGTCTGTTTATGCCAACTTTAACATTTTGCAATATTGAAAGTAGCAACTTGATATTTGGCATGCAAATGCATCTCCTGAAGCTGCACATTATCATTGGTGAAAGGTCAAGGTCATCCTTCAAGGTCAGAGGTCAAATATATGTGGCCAAAATCGCTCATTTTATGAATTCTTTTGCAATATTGAAGATAGCAACTTGATATTTGCCAAGCATGTGTATCTCATTGAGCTGCACATTTTGAGTGGTGAAAGGTCAAGGTCATCCTTCAAGGTCAGAGGTCAAATATATGTGGCCCAAATCGCTTATTTTATTAATACTTTTGCAATATTGAAGATAGCAACTTGAAATTTGGCATGCATGTGTATCTCATGGAGCTGCAAATTTTGAGTGTTGAAAGGTCAAAGTCATCCTTCAAGGTCAGAGGTTAAATATATGTGGCCCAAATCGCTTATTTTATGAATACGTTTGCACTATTGAAGATAGCAACTTGATATTTGGCATGCATATGTATCTCATAGAGCTGCACATTTTGAGTGGTGAAAGGTCAAGGTCATCCTTCAAGGTCAAATATATGGGTCAAAATTGCTCATGTTATGTTACTTCTGCAATATTGAAGCTAGCAATTTTATATTTGACATGCATGTGTATCTCATGGAGCTGCACATTTTGAGTGGTGAAGGGTCAAGGTCATCCTTCAAGGTCAAACGTTATATACGGGGCATTGGGTTTCACAAACGCATCTTGTTGTGTATGTAATTAATTTTGCTTAATTTTTGTGATCCCCCGCCAACAGCGGAGGGATATTAATTTGGCATTGTCCGTCTTTCCGTCTGTCCGTCCGGCACTTTTGTGTCCGGAACCATATCTTGGAAGTGCTTTAGCAGATTTCATTGAAACTTGGTACGAGTATATATATATGGATAAGAGGATGATGCACGCCAAATGGCATTGTACATCCTTGATTAATAGCGGAGTTATGACCCTTTGTATTTGAAAAAAATGCTTTTTTTGTGTGTCCAGAGCCATAACTTGTATCCAGAAGTATAATGGCGGGGGATATCAATTCAACGAATTTGCTTGTTAAATCAGTTTTTATTTTCATGATAATCATTTAGTTCGTACTGCAACTTATGATGGATTGTTACTACTATCTCCAATTATTTGTTTGTCATGGGTCCGTCACCATTTATCTCTTATATAATACTTGAATTGAGCATTTCACAATCTGACAATCATGCATATCATTTATTAGTTTCATAATAAAACGTCTGACAAGGGTCAGATAATTTTAACATATATTGTTGTTATAATTTGTCATGTGTTGTATGAATAAATGACACTTCCATGATAGAGAAAATTTAAATATATTTTTAAAGACATTTGTAAAATGAAAATGAAATAACTATACATTTTACAGTGGCTAGTCGTACGGCTAGACAAGAGGCTAGCCGCACGGCCCCGTACGGGTAGACAATAGGTTTGCCGTACGGCTCTGTACGTATAGCCTTTCCTATGGATATTGTCTAAGTTAAAGACAACCATTTTCAGTGAACTGATAAATTGCCTGTATGAAACCATATATTTATCCATTGTCTGAACGACAATTAAATTATTTGTGTGACTCCATTTCTGAGAAGTACCTTGGCCGTCATTGAATTTCATAATATCGATGCCGCAACTAATTAAAACAGTTTTCACTCCTTACATAGGAAAGTCGTCTTATTAAAGAATCAAATTAGAAACCGATTTAAATTATGTGTGTGTAAGTCAATTTCTAGAACGTAACTTTGACGGCTGTCGTCATTAAATTTCAAAATATCGATGCCGCAACTCTTTAATACAGGTTTTTCACGCCTTAGGAACGTCGACTAATTAATGAATCAAATAAGCAACCGTATGACATGAAAGGAAGCCGTGAAAGATGACGAATTTTTAAAGCGAGATTATACGATTTTTTCAAATATTTATTAATTTACATAAAATGTGTATAAAAAAAACAACTTATTAAACATATATTTGAACATAAACTTAAATAAAAGTTAAGAAGAACATGTGTCGATATATGCAAAATAAGCCAGATATTAAATTCTGAAATCGAAAATGTATGTACAGTCGAATTCGCCAGCATGTAAATCGTGCATGTACGATGTGAATCTAAATTTAGTTTAACGGTTCATTTTTAGTGTGAGCGTCAGCTAACGCTAATGTTTTTGCAAATCGGTATGTGCGTAGAAGCCTTAAAGGGGCCTTTTCACAGATTTGACATGTTTTGAAGTTTGTCATTAGATGCTTTATATTGATGAATGTAAACATTGGATTTTTAACGCTCCAGAAAAAAAATCAAAAATAAAATTTAAAAATGGAAAAAAGTAGCCCGTACAAGGGCTCGAACCAGTGACCCCCGGAATCCTGGAGTAAAAAACGCTTTAGCCTAATGAGCTATCCTGCCAAGCATACATGAGAGGTGTATTCTATACCTGATATAAGCAATCTTCGTAGTTTCACAAATTTAAACGATAACAACAGAACTCTCCAAATTATTCAATCGTTTCGCGTTGCAACGCTCTATAATTTTTAGGTTTTTAAATCGTGAAAAGATGCATATAATGGCTATATTAGACCATGGTTAATGTTCAGTTATACTGATTCCTCACAAATATCATAACTAAAACGAAAATTTGCGAATCTGAAACAACTATTTTCAATTTTGTCAATTTACCAAACCGTGAAAAGATCCCTTTAACTATGACATGGAAAGACAACCACTGTCCGTTGCAGCAGACTACACATTCTACTAGCGTCTGCTAGGAAAGATAACCACCACATTTGCCTGTTTATAGTCCACAACTCACTGGTGCACTGCAGTTGGTGTATATGAGTAATAGAGTTTAACAGCTTGTAAGACGATATTGGCCAGTCTAGTGTTTATCATTGAAAATCTGCACATACTGGCTGCTTTCAGAGAAAACAGGGCTTAATGCATGTCAAATAAGATAAGCCTGTGCATACTGATAAGCTTGTGCAATGCAAACACGCTAAACAAGGACGACATGTCTTATTTTATAATGTTTAAAGGGTCTCTTGTACTGGGATGACAATTTATGCATAAGCATTTAGCCCTGTTTTCCCAAAACGAAGCTAAAAATTTATTTTTTATTAATGATTTAAAAAAAAAAACATCTGAACCTGTGCTTTAAGACACACTCTTTATAATTTTGAATGGATTGTGTCCATTCAAAACTTGCAATATAAAAAGCTATAACATAATTTTTTAAACTGAGTTGCGTCTAAACTTATACAACAACGAACACCTACAGTGACGTCAGCGCTTTGATAAATTCCTGCAACCATTTATTCGCCACACGAACACTAACTAAAAATACGAATGCTTCAGTTATAGGCTACTATTCCATCTGTCCGCAACCGCATATCCGCATCCGCAAAAAATAAAACAAGTAGAAATGCACTGCACTTATTCCATTCATCCGTATCCGCACGCGAATAGGCGTCCGCAATAGAACGCTCAAGTGAGCATTCTTGGGCTACTATTCCATCTATCTGTAAATGTATCCGTATCCGCAAAATATACGGACGCTATATTCCATTTATCCGCATACGTCGAACGTATCTTTATTTTTGTATATGGATAAAACTAAAAATTATAATTATTGAGATAATTATAATGAAGGACAAGCTGCTAAGCGTGAATTTAAGTAGATATAAGGTACAAATCATCGTTCTGTCCGTAAAAGGATACAAATGGTAAATACCTGAAACATCTTCTTTTAGTGCCTTGGCTATGATTTTCCATACATTTAAACTTTAAAGTATAATCAGAGTCACGATATGCAGAACTGCGTTGGTTGTATAATTCCGGGTATTTTTTCACGAATTCGATAGATTTTCAGTTTATTTTTTAGATGACAGCTACTCTCATCGTGCTAAATGCCGTCCGTATCTCGTCCGCATCCGTTTGCGGATAAATGGAATATAGCGTCCGTATAACGATTTTGCGGATACTGACGCGGATACGGATGCGGATGCGGATTGGTGGAATACTAGCCTTATTTTAGGAAAATATGTACGAAATATCTTCGTCACAATCGGCTCGGGCGCTTATTTGTCTTTGCTGCATATTACTGATTAACAGCACTAAATGACAATTCTATACTTTATAAGCCGTACGGCTAGACAATCTCAATAGGAAAGGCTATAATACGTACAGCGCCGTAAGGCTAGCCTATTGTCTAGCCGTACGGGGCCGTACGGTTAGCCTCTTGTCTAGCCGTACGGGACTGTACGACTAGCCACTGCCTTTAGTTATTGGAGGTTCTTATGTATTATACCCAGTCGCAAGTGGTATAGGCTATACTCAAATCTTTTCGTCCGTCTGTTATTGGATACTGTGATGGGTTATGTATCACATTCAATGTTGTTTTTTTTTGTTTATAAGACAAAATCAGATTTTTTTTCAAAATACCTTCCTTTTAACTAATTTGAAAGCATTTTTACAGGTCCATTCTTGCGAAGCAATAATGCAAGTTAAAGAACTGGTTTTACAAGTCCCTATTCGATATTTATGACATAACTATGACTAAAATCTTCAGAATAGTTCAAAGCACGAAATGAATATCTTTCTGTTGGACATGAGGAAGTGGACCGAATATCGATGACTGGATCATTTTCCACGAAGGCACATAAAACTACAGTAAAGTTCCGCTACTTTCAGCTTGGTCTTAATAGCATGTCGGACTTCATAATTAACAGGGTATTTTGTTCTTTATTCAATACTTTGGGACCATGCAATCTTGAAAAATTGCAATTTACAGTGTTCAATGTGGTCTTAATAGCGGTACTCTTCTTGTACTAGGAATCGCTGCGTGTTTTAGTCATTATCTTTGAAATCCTTTTCGAAGCTATCATAAAAAACATTTATACTCGTGTCACGCCAGGGTGACATCACGTAAGGTTTAAACACAATAAGTAAATACATATTGTTATAACGTTTAAATATTCGTTTGACTTCTATTTTTCATTTCAATTTAATAATCCTATAAATGTTTTGTTTTTGGTTGTCATATCTATTTACCATTAACGATCCGCAACTGTTTTACCTTTACGTATCTTTGCAATGAAACTGTTATAGCGACAACTGTTTCATTATAGCTGCTTGCATCACACGGACACCACTGTTATATAATTCAATGATTTCTACAAGGATGATTCTATCCTACATTATCTCAATTGTTTAACCAAGGACATTGTGCTTTTAAAAGTTCCGGCGACTACAAAATCACGCAACAGGAGAAAATAACACGATACGTAGTCAAATAATGCAAAAATTCAAAAAAATATTAAAATAACATTAAACACATATTTAGTTCACCATTGTGTCATTCCCTCTGTAAAATGAATTCGACTCAAAATGTTATTAAATGTATAATGCAAGGAAACCATGCAGAGCGATTCATGCATAGGCCACACAAATACAAACACATCTGATCGTGAGGATTTAATATATAAAGTTTGAGGTCGAGAAGATCTTAACCACAATTCTAATGCGAGTGTCGCAAGATATAACTATGCTCAAGGCCAACTCATTTTTTAGCAAACAATGTTTCGTATTTCAAGTGACACTATCTCAGGGACCCGGTATGTCGGTATCAAGTATCACAGAGTATACATATATAAAAAAATAATTGGGTCATGGGGACCCAGATACGAGGTTTAAAGTAAAAAAATGTATATGTTATTTGTCTGCAGAAATAACTAGATATATTAAGTTTCGAGTTATATATAGGTTGTTGAAGGTAATTCGCATAAAACACGCTATTTTTCAGTTGGATACTAGCATGGGAAAGGGAAGTACCCAACACTCCGGAAATATATCACAGACCCTATAGTTAACCCAGTATGAGTATATATATATATATATATATATATATATATATATATATATATATATATATATATATATATATATATAACAAGGTATTTAACTCGAAATGACCCGAAAAAGGGTGCATCGCTTTGAACAACCATTACTTCATAAATTTTGCAGCGTATTTTCACGAACTCACGATTTCATATATAAAGGTTGACATATCGAAATACGTGTAATACAATTCCTATGCGTATTTTATATGTATGTAGAATACTTAACTCTACGTTCAAATGATTCCAGCATGCATGATACAATAATACTTAAAAGGAAACAACATATATAACCTCAACCCTGATCATATCGTGTAGCATTTAAAATATTATGACATAATGTTTAAGTTTTCGGTTCATTCACCAATAAATCATCAATATCTTCGTTCCAATCAATGCTATATTTAAGTTTTAAATGTTTTCTGAACTCCGCAACACTGCTGTTGATCTTCGACTGTAAACTGGAATCAAATAACTCGACAATGCTGGAAATTTTCGACCACTTGCGTCGGGGACGATGGAAATGCCCCTCTCCGTTTCTGACGGCGCATGTGACGTCGGCATCTGTGACGTCAACGTCAATGAACCCCAGCAGCCGACGGAGCTCCCCTTTAACGTTGGCACGTAGACGTGAATAGAGTAGCGGATATACAGGACCGGAAAAGTTTCGAAGCCAGTATTCGTTCATGTCATTCCACCATTCGAAGAGTTTTGGTTGACCGTAACGCCAACCTAAAATGTAAAATAAATCAAAGCATCATTGAAATAATGAATGTGCTTATAAGTACAAAAAATGTGACCAAACTTATTTATTGTTCAAGTTATTATAGTATCATAGAGAAATCATTCTTTCAACAATAACAGAGACAACACTTAGAGCAAAACTTCAGGTGTCATAATAAAAGGCATTAGAACTTCTGTCGAATAAATAAAACAAATTCAAGACAGTATTTTCAACAGCGCATTTCATAAAAATATGCTTATTTCCACATTATTTTTTACAACGAAATGAAAACGATATGACAAGTTATGTTTTAACAAAATAACACTTAACAGTTGTATCACATTTAATGAATTTACTTACGGCTTTTGGGTTTCAAGAAATCTTCTTCGGGGACAACTTCTAAATGCTTATAGTAGATGTTAGCCACGATGAATTCATACGGATTGCGAATAAGAAAGACGGCGCGGTCAAAAGGCAGAATGTTCTCTGGCGGTCGGTCTACATATGTCCTCTCGAATTTAGGGTCAGGTTGGTGCACTTTTACCAGCATGATGCGTTTCCGGTTGGTTTGTTCACACTCGAACGGATATCCGGCTTCTAAAATGTCCTTATCGCAGTAAATGGCGCTTGTTCCGTAACCTGCCGAAAACACGTTCACATAAACTCGTAGGTACACAGTTTAGGAAAGAAAATTTACTGGTACTTACTTATAATGAAATAATACTGAATTAGTGTGGCACAATCTTCGAGGTTGTTATGACAAAACATCGGGGAAATAAAGTGTCATTGCCAGAATAACAAGTACCGGTAGCATTGTGAACCCAGCATTTAGAACAAAATACAGCATCAAACATGTATTGACATTGACCAAATTGTATTGACCTTGACGAAACTGGTTTCTCGTGTAACAATATGAATGTTTATAAACAATAATGTTTTTTAAGAATTTACTATTTGAACAAGCGTGAGCATATACGCTAAGAAGCAAAATTTGAAATTGTACAGAGAGCAATAAGTCCTGTGATATTTAAGTGTTCAAAAAATGCAAGAATGTCGATATTTTACAAACATTATTGACATTATTTATTAATTGCATTAAAGGGATCTTTTCACGCTTTGGTAAATTGACAAAATTGAAAAAAGTTGTTTCAGATTCGTAAGTTTTCGTTTTAGTTATGATATTTGTGAGGAAACAGTAATACTGAACATTAACCATGCTCTAATATAGCCATTATATGCATCATTTGACGATTTTAAAACCTAAATATTATAAAGCGTTGCAACGCGAAACGATTGAATAATTTGGAGAGTTCTGTTTTTGTCGTTAAATTTTGTGAAACTACGAAGATTGCTTATATAAGGTATAAAATACGTCAAGAATGTGTACTCGGCGGAATAGCTCAGTAGGCTAAAGCGTTTTTACTTCAGGACTCTGGCAGGACTTCAGGGGTCACTGGTTCGAAACCTGCTCCGGGCAATGTTCTTTTCCTTTTTTTAATTTTTTTCTTGATTTTTTACTGGAGCTTTTATGATCCAATGTTTACATTTATCAATATAAAGCATTTAATGAATACGTTAAAAAAATGCCAAAATCTGTGAAAAGGCCCCTTTAAAATACGAAGATCAATCACCTGTTGCCTGCTGCACGAGATGTCGCACCCACGTGTTTCCCGATCGCCAGACGCTTGCTAGAGCCGTAAACGGCACGTCACGTGGCGTCAGCCTTATATCTTTCGCCTCGCGTTCTCGGCAGTTGAGATTTGACGACAAACGCTCATTGTGGTTCCCTGCTTGGAACAATGACGTCAGTTCTCTGTGCGGAATACCTTGGATACGCTGAGCGAGCTGGTCACCAAAGTAATTCCCTGTCGGTGTCGGGAAGAGCACGTGACGCGTATGAAGCCAAGTAACCACGACAACCGCAGCAGCCATGACAAGAATCAAACGTAGCAGACGACTGTAAAAGCAAAGAAACGACAGTGTCATTTCTATACACGTGAACTATCTCGGCAATGGCAGTTGCCCCAAACTTACGCTCAATCACTCAGGTACTACTAAAAGTACCCAGGGTACTCTTTAAGTATACTCAAATGCACCTAAGGTACGGAAAATACACTTAAAGGCACCCTGTCATACTCCGGGGTACTTTTTGTATATTATATTTATCTTAAACCAGGTACTTTGTACCACACTTTTGTGTCGTCGGGGTACTTTCAAGTAGTACCTGAGCTGAAAATGACTAATATATCCATATTCACAGAATAGCTTAGACAGATCCCTAGCGTTAAATCAAGTTAATATATTTCGAAGTACGATCATTTTACAGATACTGCGGGATACACGTGTTCAGTACGGAGTATTGCGGACTGTTAATCGATTCCAGGCCTGGTCGCGATAATATGGCCATTCGATCTGTACCTCTGATTCAAGTAGGGCAGTTGTCAGTCATTGACTTAAGCCTTTGCACTTAATATAATACAATAATACACATTATTACGAGAAAAATGTATGTAAACTGACTGCCGTGTTATGACTGAATACTGTTGAATTCGCCGGAAAAAACTTAAAAAAAACTGATTTAATAAAACTTTTTTAAGTTATTTGATAAAACATGGTCTACACAATTTCGCTATTGCGAGTGTGTTCATGAAATTCGACATGCAGTCTTACCTCGAGAAAACAGCTAAGAACAAAGTGTGTTTCACAAGGTGATGGTCGTATCGTGCCACTGATATTTGGGTAGGGAGGGGTTGGACGTTTCGTCCCACTGATATATTATAGTTTAGTACTATACATGCCGATATTATGAATATTGGATATCATCTTATTATATCTCACATACTCGTAAGTTAGACTGAGCGTAAAAGCAGAAATATATCAATTATTGGAGCAAGACAGTTTATTTCAAAACAGTTCATACACAAAAGACTGAGAGCCGAAACCAATACATACCGTCTTCGTGGCATGATATATAGCTCATATTCTGTCAAGTTTTCACCACTATACACTACAAATCCATGCGGCGTTGCAAAAGACAGAGCTATCCACATTGAACATTTCCCATCTGGAATTACTTCTTTTTTCAGATGATGTTACAGTTATTAAATCTAAACGAGCGATACTTCATTATGTACTTCACAATAATTTCCGAGTTAGAGACGATCATTTTACCGATAAATTGACACTAATGTTACATTTGGGAAATACAGATTTGTTGATCACACTCGTGATTCTAATCTAAAGCCGCAAATAGAACGTTAACAGCGAAGAGCACAGTGTTACCCAACTCATAACTGGTTGATTTAATTAAGTCAACTGCCCCAAATACAGTAGATTTACCCGCTTTAAGGTAAACAATGCTGTCCTATTTAAACTCTGTTTAAACATGTATGATACACCGTACGTTATGCATTTTTAACGCTCTTAGCCTGGGGCGTTGTTGAGGTTGAAACGGAAGGCACATGTCAAGGTGTAAAGTTTATTAAACGGCTGTATGTACTGTATATGCCTTTGCCGTGTCCATGTTAAACCATTTAAGAAAAATAATATGTTTAATGTAAAATTGGTTATGAAGATAATAATACGTTTTCAAAATGCATGTCAAATGTCGTGTTAATTTAAAAACACAGATAAGTAAAATATTTACCACGTATGTAACAGAAAATGGTTATGTACATACGTATTAAATAGAAAATGAGTTATGTTTATTTTTAATGCAAGTTAAATAGCGAATTACTTCGAGTTGGATTTATATTTATTTCAGATACATGAAAAAATAAATCTGTTTGACCTAAATGGAGCTTTTCCACAGCGGTTTAGTTCAATAAAAACACATGGTATATTCAAATGTACATGCTATTTGTTGCTGCAATATTTAACAAATATAGCCAGTGCATGCTTTCTTTCTGTTGGTGAATAAACATGACGAAACGTAAGTTCTAATGAGTTCGATCTTTCTCAATCTCAAACCATGTCGCCTGCTTAGATATCTACCAAAAAGAATGAGTTCCAAATCAACTTTGCTTTTGCCATATATCTTAACTTCAAGACTGATCTTAACATGTTCATGGTCATTCATCCACCCTTTGAAAGATATTTAAAAAAAACTAGGCTTAATGTATGTGCGTTAAGTTTCGTCCCAAATTAGCCTATGAACTCTGCATATGCTAATAAGGACAACACTTTCCGCCTTTATGGAATTTTTCATTTAAACAAAGTCCCTTCTAAATGAAAATCCAGGTATAGGACAGTGTTATCCCTGATTAGCATATGCAGACTGCACAGACTAATCTGGGACAACACTGTTTGCACATGCATTAAGCCCATTTTTCACAGGACGAGGCTAAAATACTCGTAATTTTATTCATCATACTTTAAAAATTGGAGTCAGGTTAGAATCAATACTAAAAGAGGCTAAAGAACAGTTCCAAAATGTTCACAACAGTGTAAGTCTCATACTTTTTAAAGATAAAATTGACAAAATGTCTGTTTAAAACACACCATGGAGTTAACACAAAACTACCTACAATGTAAATATTGACATCAATCAATTAGCCAAACCCCCCCCCCCCACCAAAAAAAAAAGTATTTTAGAAAATGGTTGAAAATCATAGTTTATTAAGTTGCTACTACCAAGTTCCAAATGGTCATTGAAGCTGTAACCTCACATATTTTGCAAATTGGATTTTTTTTGTTTCCAATTCATGGAAACAAGATAGAATTAAATTGAACTGCCTTAAATAACAATGTTGACAAATTGTATTCCAAACTCCGTGGTTTAATGTGAACACATTTTTCAAAGCCAATTTCAAAAGCATCTCATGACGGTTTTCATTTATTCGTAACTCTTTGATTGTTGTAAAATTACCTCTGGGACTTCACTGACCAATCAAAATTACTTCCGCACTCTCCATAGTAACCAAAATAAGTTCAACATAACACGATGTACAAAGTGTGGATAACTTCAGGGTTGTGGTTAGACCATAAGCTCTCACATAAACAACCAAGGTTTAATGCCCACAGGCCATGTTACAATGGTATTTAAATATTTTCAATACATTTTCCAATATATATTTTAAATAAAATGGAAATCAGTCAATAAATTAATAAGATAAACAAACAAAACACAAATAAAACTATTACTTTTAACAGCTATGGGAATTGTTAAAAATTATCCATACGCAAAACTAAAAGTGACAAACTATTTTAGAAGGCCATTTGCAAAATGTTTTTAAATCCATTGTTATTTGAATTATTATTATAATTTTAAATTATATGTATCTCTGACATTTCTTACAAGTTTTTTTTGCCTACTTACATTTGTATCATTTCCTGTGCGGTAGCTGCTTATAAGCCCTCTTAGTAAATACTAACACTTTATTTGTATTAATTTAAAATTTTAAACCTTTTATTTTATCTTAAGTGCATAGAAAGCCTAAGGCTTATTGAAACACTCTTGAGTCTGTTTCCCGAGACTAAGAACAAGTACTTGGCGTCTTTTGGAGAAAGAATACTCCAACAGTGGGGATCGAACCCATGTCTTCCCAGTTGCTAGTCGGACACCATATCCAATACCCCACGGAAACATAAAACTATTTTAAACATGTTTTTTTGAAAACAAGCATAAGCCATTTTCCCTCTTTATATCAGTCACAGTAACTTTTTTTTTCATTTTTCCACATTATCACCCTTAACTCTCTATTACAGAGTTTCCAATTTCTCAGTTTTGTAAAAAGAAATAATTTGACTTAAAATCTGTAGAGTATTTAAACAAGAGGGCCTGAAAGGCCCAAAGTTGCTCACCTGAGATTCAAAGGAACTGATCTGTTTTGTGCAGCCCAAGATGTCATTAGAACAAATGTTCTAACCAACTTTCATGACTAGTGAACACCCTTGCAGTCACGTTTTTCAACAGATCAGAACCATTTGATACACGTCCAAGATATCATTTAAACAAATATTCTGACAAAGTTTAATGAAGATTCATGAAGCCATATAAGGACAAATGCCCCGCCCCCTATTGGCCATGTTTTTCAAGCAACTGGAACCATTTTCGAACTTGTCAGAAATATCATAGGGACAAATCTTCTGACAAAGTTTCATGATGATCGGACAATAAATGTGGCTTCTAGAGTGTTAACAAGGTTTAACTCTAGCTATATAAGGAAAAATGCCACGCCCCCTTGGTGGCCATGTTTTTCCACCAACCGGAACCATTTTCGAACTCATCCAAGATATCATTGGGACAAATTGACTGGCCAAGTTTCATGATGATCCGACAATAAATGTGGCCTCTAGAGTGTTAATAAGGTTAAACTAAAGCAGTATATAGCCATAAAAGGAAAAATGCCCCGCCCCCTGGTGGCCATGTTTTTAAAGCAACAAACACCATTTTCGAACTCATCCAAGATGTCATAAGGACAAATCTTCTGACCAAGTTTCATGAACATCCAAAAATAAATGTGGCCTCTAGAGTGTTGACAAGGTTTTACTATAGCCATATAAGGAAAAATGCCCCGCCCACCTGGTGGCCATGTTTTTCAACCAACCGACATCATTTTTCAACTCGTCCAAGATATTATTGGTGTGAATCTTCTGACCAAGTTCCATGAAGATCGGACAATAAATGTGGCCTCTAGAGTGTTAACAAGCTTCTATTATAGCCATAAAAGGAAAAATGTCCCGCCCCTTGGCAGCCATGTTTTCAAGCAAACGTAACCATTTTCGAACTCATCGAAACCAAAATCATTGATACCAATCTTCTGACCAAATTTCATGAAGATTGAACAATTAGTGTGGCCTCTAGAGTGTTAACAAGGTTTTACTATAGCCATTTATAGCCATATAAGGAAAAACGCCCCGCACCCTGGCAGCCATGTTTTTCAACCAACCAGCATCATTTTTGAACTGTCCAAGATATTATTGGGATGAATCTTCTGACCATGTTTAATGAAGATCGGAAATAAATGTGGCCTCTAGAGTGTTAACAAGATTTTACTATAGCCATATAAGGGAAAATGCCACGCCCCCTGGTGGCCATGTTTTTAAAGCAACCAAAACCATTTTCGAACTCATCCAAGGTATCATAGGGAAATCTTCTGACCAAGTTTCATGAAGATCAGAAAATAAATGTGGCCTCTAGAGTGTTAACAAGGTTTTACTATAGCCATATAAGGAAAAATGCCCCGCCCCCTGGCGCCATGTTTTTCAACCAACCGGCATCATTTTTGAACTCGTCAAAGATATTATTGGGATGAATCTTCTGACCACGTTTCATGAAGATCGGACAATAAATGTGGCCTCTAGAGTGTTAACAAGATTTTACTATAGCCATATAAGGAAAAATGCCCCGACCCTTGGCAGCCATGTTTTTCAAGCTAACATAACCATTTTCGAACTCATCCAAGATATCATTGCGACCAATCTTCTGAGCAAATTTCATGAAGATTGGACAATAAATGTGGCCTCTAGAGTGTTAACAAGGTTTTACTATAGCCATATAAGAAAAAATGCCGCGCCCCCTGGGGGCCATGATTTTCATAATTTTTGAACTCGTCCAAGATATTATTAAGATGAATCTTCTGACAAAATTTCATGAAGATTGACAATAAATGTGAGCTCTAGAGTGTTAAGAAGATTTTATCATAGCCATATATACATGTATAGCCATATAAGGAAAAATGATGTTCTGCCCCTTGGCAGCCATGTTTTTCAAGCAAATGTTACCATTTTCAAACTCACCCAAGACATCATTAAGACCAATCTTCTGACCAAATTTCATGAAGATTGGACAATTAATGTGGCCTCTAGTGTTAACAAGGTTTTACTTAAGCCATATATAGCCATATTAGGACAAATGCCAAGCTCCCTGGTGGTCATGTTTTTAAAGCAACCAAAACCATTTTCGAACTCATCCAAGGTATCATTGGGACAAATCTTCTGACCAAGTTTCATGAAGATCAGAAAATAAATGTGGCCTCTAGAGTGTTAACAAGATTTTACTGTAGCCATATAAGGAAAAATGCCCCGACCCTTGGCAGCCATGTTTTTCAAGCTAACATAACCATTTTCGAACTCATCCAAGATATCATTGCGACCAATCTTCTGAGCAAATTTCATGAAGATTGGACAATAAATGTGGCCTCTAGAGTGTTGACAAGGTTTTACTATAGCCATATAAGGAAAAATGCCCCGCCCACCTGGTGGCCATGTTTTTCAACCAACCGACATCATTTTTCAACTCGTCCAAGATATTATTGGTGTGAATCTTCTGACCAAATTTCATGAAGATTGGACAATAAATGTGGCCTCTAGAGTGTTAACATGGCAAATGTTGACGCCGCACAATGGATGACGGACAACGCACGACCGACAAAAGGCAATCACAAAAGCTCACCATGAGCACATTGTGCTCAGGTGAGCTAAATAGCCCATTATTCAAATTATGTAAAGATTTTAATTGCTAATTGTCCTTTGGAAAAACTTAATGAAACTCCTTTGAATTCAGAAACATCCTTATGTCCTTAGTTCATGTATCATGTTAGCCTTTTTACAGCAACATGTTTTAGTGAAAATTGCTTCAATGATCATTATTTTATACTTCTGTATAATGCAAAACTTCGGGTTTAACATAAAATGTGATCTGAAGTGACTTTTATTTAAAAGACTTATTAACTATTTTGCATAATGACAATTTTGTGTTTTTTTCCCCATAGATTCCAAAAGAGTCTACATGTACATCATATTCAAACAAGTGAAATAAAACTCATGACTAAGGAAATTCACAATCAAACATATATTTTGTTAAAAAAGGAGTCCATAACACTGTTTAACCCTTTCTAACTCAGAAGCAAAGTGAAAATGGCTATGTGCAAACAGCATAAAACGAGAACAGCCTGAAAGTACCTTGCAGCCTGTTTAGGATTTATGCAGTTTGCATCTCATCAGTATCTAGGGGTTTGAAATGAAGCCTTTAAAACTTAAATCTAGTGAAAAAGGTCTTTAATTAGATGTAACTTTCTAAGAGACTACAAATGCCTAAAAATACGAATCTTAGTGGGAAAGGGTTAAAATTTACTTGGAAAATACATGTAGTGATAAATAAATGTTTAACATACACTATAATGTTCTATAGCCTTAATCAAAGGTAGCGCATTAGATTCGGCTCCCAAAAGACCCGATGGAATTCTGGCAAAGGAAAGTGTTGTTTTTTTAATCAACTCTTTTTCTTGATATTGCTATTATTTTAAATTATTCCAAATAATATAGTTTTCTAAGTAGTAACTACATTAAAAAGAATAAAAAACACTTCAATTATGTGTGAACATGACACATTAAGATTATTCTAAGAAATTGTACATCTCCAGTTTACAGATTAAAAGCTTGATAGGGAGACATACACACTCCGACATGTATTTGGCAGTTAGAGGGGTTTCCCACATGCAGATAAAAATAATACTGTCGAGGACAGAAATGATGTTAAATAACTAACAAAAAACATAAATCAGCTACATTGCTTAAATAAATACCGGTGCTATAAAATAAAACCACAAATAGACACAAGTGACGTATGATCAGTAGTCTGTACAGCACATGGCAACCATTTACTGCAATATCAAAACTATTTGATCACTTCCGTTTGGCTGATATCACAGATTTATATGCACATCTTTACAAGAGATCAACGACTCTGGGACAGTAATATTTGTATAAAAAAAAAGATTCCCTTCAAATGGAAACATTTTTAGGCATATATTAGCAATAATATATGTTAAACAAGGGACAAAATTGTCACAAAACCAGGTTTTCAATAAAAAAAGAAAAAGTCTGATAAAGGGAGACAACTACAACTCAAAATGTGCATTGCTACTGATTGTTCACAGTTACCCCTCCTTGTTTCAAAATTAATCTATTTTTAGTTGTGGCAACCTTGACCTTGGAGATATCTATGTAATTCTTTCACGCGACACACCGTCCAATAATGGTGAACAAATGTGCCATATGATTTTAAAATCTGACGATGAATGACATAGTTATGGCCCGGACAAGCTCATTTATGGCCATTTTTGACCTTTGAACTCAAAGTGTGACCTTGACCTTGGAGATATTGATGTAATATTTTCACGCGACACACCGTCCTATAATGGTGAACAAATGTGCCAAATGATTTTAAAATCTGACAATGAATGACATAGTTATGGCCCGGACAAGCTTGTTCCGCCCGCCCGCCAGCCTGCCCGCATTAGCCAATCTAATATCCAGTTTTTTCCTTCGGAAAACCTGGTTAAAAAACATTTAAGCTTATTTTGTCACGAAAAATGTCAACAAATATAGACAAATGTAGAAGATATGGTATACTGGTTATAACGCATACACATTTAAACAAATCTTAAACTTTGTGTAGATACAGTTCAGAACGATAAAACCATGCAAATTGTTGGGTGTTTCTCATTTACAGCATAAATATAGAGCACAAGCTTAATATTTGTTTTAATGGTCTCTTTTCTTTACAAAAAAAATGAAGAGGACCATTATACTATGTTTTATACCAGTAGTTAACTTTGGTCTTCAGAGAAAGATTTGTTTTAAGTTATTGTTTATATATAATAATATATAAGTCATGTGACCCCTGGGGTGAGCCCAGTTTTGTCTCAAGGGAAAAAATGTAGAGGAAAACAATACAATTTTGCATACAAATATTTAACCTCTGGAAGTTGTAGCTTAAGAGGAAATGCTTTGTGTATATGAGTCGTGTTCTGAGAAAACTGGGCATAATGCATGTGCGTAAAGTGTCGTCCCAGATTAGCCTGTGCAGTCCGCACAGGCTAATCAGGGATGACACTTTCCGCTTTCATGGAATTATTAGTTTCAATGAAGTCCTTACTTTCCGAAAATCAAGTTTAGACAGAAAGTGTCGTCCCTGATTAGCCTGTGCGGACTGCATAGGCTAATCTGGGACGATTCTTTACGCACATGCATTAAGCCCAGTTTTCTCAGAACACGACTCATATTGTACTTGTTACCACCAGTATGTGGCCAGATTTAACCAAGGGTCATGATTTTGATAAAAGTATGTTTAGAACAATTATAAAATTTTACACTCCAAATATAACACCATCGACCATGTGGCTTCATGGAAAATAATAAGCTAGTTGTGTTGTTATATTAAGTTATGAAAAAGTCTTTAAGACAAGAGGGCCATGATGGCCCTTAATTGCTCACCTGACTCATTAAGATCAGATGAAAACTATGACCTCTATTGTCTACACAATGTTTTTCTATGATTTGACCTAGTGACCTAGTTCCTGACTCTAGATGACCCAAATACAATCCCAATCCAGATTTCATCAAGATAAACATTCTGACCACAGTTCATAAATATTGGATGAAAACTGTGACCTCTATTGTCAACACAAGGTTTTTTTATTTATTTGACCTAGATTTTTACCCCAGATGACCCAAATACAATCCCACCCAGATTTCATCAAGAATTATGACCAAATTTCATAAAGGTTGGATGAAAACTGTGATCTCTAATGTCTACACAAGGTTTTTCTATTATTTGACCTAGTGACCTAGTTTTTGACCCCAGATGACCCAAATAAAATCCCAACCCAGATTTCATCAAGATAAACATTCTGACCAAATTTCATAAAGATTGGATGAAAACTGTGACCTCTATTGTCTACACAAACAAATTGTTGACGGACGGACGCACCGACACACGCAGGCACGCACAACGGACGCCGGACATCACACGATCACATAAGCTCACCGTGTCACTTCATGACAGGTGACCTAAAAATATGTGTCGGAGATAAACATGAACAGTTGTGGTTAAAATCCCATAGAAACAAGGGCTGTTTGTAAAACATGCATGCCCCCCTATATGGGCTATAAGTTGTAGTAGCAGCCATTGTGTGAATACGTTTTTTGTCACTGTGAATGGTGGTGGTGGTGGTGGTGGTGGTGGTGGTGGTGGTGTAGTAGTAGTAGTAGTAGTAGTAGTAGTAGTAGTAGTAGTAGTAGTAGTAGTAGTAGTAATAGTAGTTGTAGTAGTAGTAGTAGTAGTAGTAGTAGTAGTAGTAGTAGTAGTAGTAGTAGTAGTAGTAGTAGTAGAAGTAGTAGTAGTAGTAGTAGTAGAATAAGTAGTAGTAGTAGTAGTAGAAGTAGTAGTAGTAGTAGTAGTAGTAGTAGTTGGTAGTAGTAGTAGTAGTAGTAGTAGTAGTAGTAGTGGTAAAAGTAGTAGTAGTAGTGGCAGTAGTAGTAGAAGTAGTAATAGTAGACATGGTGGTGGTGGTGGTTGTGGTGGTGGTGGTGGTGGTGGTGGTGGTGGTAGTAGTAGTAGTACTAGTAGTAGTAGTACTAGTAGTAGTAGTACTAGTAGTAGTAGTAGTAGTAGTAGCAGTAGTAGTAGTAGTAGTAGTAGTAGTAGTAGAAGTAGTAGTAGTAGTAGTAGTAGTAGTAGTAGTAGTAGTGGTAGTAGTAGTAGAAGTAGTAGTAGTAGTAGTAGTAGTAGTAGTAGTAGTAGTAGTAGTAGTAGTAGTAGTAGTAGTAGTAGTAGTAGTAGTAGTAGTAGTTGTAGTAGCAGTAGCAGTAGCAGAAGCAGTAGCAGCATTTCAAGACCAATACTTAAGAATGATCAAATGGGAAAAGGTAACCTAGCACTGGCAGTAAATATGGGGCTCATTTACAGGTCAGATTTGGAATTTCTGCTGTAAAATGAGATTTTGAATGAATTAAAGGGAGGCAAATCTGTAATAAAAAGAACATGCATAAACCGTAGTTGTTTCCCTTGTTTGAACCATGCTAAATCCTTACAAGTTTGGAAAGAATTGGATGAAAAATTTGGACTTTATTGCATAAACACCATTTTCTCAATTCAAGGGGAGGTAATTCTGTACTTCATGGACCAATAATGCTCATTTTTTTGTAAGGTTCGTGTCCTCATTGATATAAAGACACTGTGCAAATTTGGAAAGGATCGGACAAAAAATGTGGAAGATTTTTTAAAGTTTTCACAAAATAGGCAAAAACGAATAAACATGCAAAGTTCAACGAGCTCCTGCGGCCATGTTTTTTGACGAATCAAATTTCTTTGAACAACTTTTTCAGGGGAGCCTTCAAAGGTCATCCCTGTGAAATTTTTTGAAAATCTGATGAGCGGTTTCTGACAAGAATTTTTTTTAAGGTTTTTACCATATATGGTCATGGCGGCCATCTTGGTTATGTGATCAAATTTGTTTTAACAATTCTTTTGTCCCATGACCTAGGGATGCTCCACATGAAATTTAGTTGAAATTGGCTCAATGGTTTAGTAGAAGAAGATGTTTACAGACAGACAGACAGACAGACAGACGGACGGCCGGACGCCGGACGGTGAGTGATCACAATAGCTCACCCCGAGCTATCGCTCAGGTGAGCTAAAAATGGGAAGTAATTTTTGTCATTTTATGATGGTAAAAATTGCAAATTCACTATTTCATATCATAAAATAAATAAATGCATGCATGTTTTTATATTGCGCAATTAAAAAAAAGAAAATGTATGCAGAAGTTGGGAGTACTGACAGACTGATGAAAATATGCCAATAGTGATTGGGGGGGGGGGAGTTACTTATCACTATCATTTAAGTAATATATACTTGATTATCATATTACTTTAAACAACATTTGTTTGTTGATGTTGTTGCAAAATAAATAAAAGACATATAAAAATAAACACAATACAATTTTACAAATGTAAAAGACAGAAAGGTGTTGAGTGCTAAATGATTAAATGTACATTTTTAATATCAAATAAATAAGAAATTAATCAGATATATAAGACAATCACACACAATCTATAAATATGAAATTACTATTAAATTAAGACATAGAACAAATCATGACCGCACAAGTCTGAAGCCATGCCCCGTGTCCGACACTTTTGGGGGCAGCCACTGCATACGTTTTCTTTTCACACAATTACGGATGCCCTCACAACAACAGCACAGGCTGCCATGCTGGAACACATTCACACTCTTGATCAGGGGCTTCGTACATGCTGGAAAGTTGCTGTTCCAGTGCGCTTCAATATCCTCGGTGGTTGGCAGATGGAAAGAAAAATCAGTCCATGTTTTGGAGACCTTATAGAAAGCTCTTATGTTCCTCTCCTTGTCAGTCCAAGGTGTCTCTATCTCTTCGTCCATGTTGAACTTGACCCAGTCGTCAGTGAACGCCCCGACCACATGACCAGTCTCTGGGTCCGGTGCCCGGCTGTACTTCCAAGTCTGCAGGGCAACGTATTGCTCAAGCCTGGCCACGTCCTTGGCCCAGCACCATGTGTGCTGGGTGTCACAGACTAGTATGAGACGGGAACCAGAGTCACCATTCTTCTCTGTCCACCAGTCCAGCAACTTTTCTAATTTCACACTGACTCCATCTGCAAACATAAAGAATATGGGTTTAGTTTGGTTTAAACCTATTTATTTTAGCTATTCTAGCTTATTGTTAGCTTAAGGCTTATTGAAATGTTCTTGAGTCTGTTTCCTCTATAGAACAAGTACTTGGTGTCTTTGAGAGAGATATAAAGAACGCACCAAATGTTGAAGTTTTCATCAAATTCACAAGTCAAATATATTAACAGTTGGTCAAGCCTTTGTAATTATCTTATATAAATTCTGTATCAGTGAAAGGATGCAAAGCCTAAAAAAATAAAACAATGATCAAAAGTTACCAGAGCAAGGCTAACCATATTGTGTCTTAAAAAATATTACAAAATAATAAAATTGAAGACGTTTGTTAAACAATAGCTGTTATTTGAAATTAGGTTTCACCATTCAAGATTTTGTCAGACATTTCATTATATGCATACATAACGGCTGCTGATGTTTCACGAGACATTTAAAACAAGAGGGTCTCTCACTTGACTTTAAGTCATGTTACAATGTTAACCTATGTGTTAAGTTAAATGCTGACATCATGTTGCTTAAATCATAAACTTCCAAATGAGATTTTTCTTTTTTTAATGAAATGCAACATTTAATTAGTTTCCCTATGCAGATCTATGGCTTGAAAAAAAGTAAATATACATGTAATATTGACAACTTGACAAAACTTAGTTATCAATTTTTAAGTATTTTGGAGCAAAAAATCAAATACACCAATTTCCTAATATGAAGACTTCACAACAGGAATTTTCCCAATTTCAGGAGTTTTTGCACATATTTTTCCCAATTTGGCTGGTACCAGTACTTTTCCAAATTGGGAAAAAAATGCTATGTGAATATCAATGGGTTCCAAATGCAAATATGAGCTAGGTCTACATGTAAGCTACCATATAAAATTGTTCAGAACAGCACCATGTATTTTTGGTAACAGTGACCTTGATCTTGACCTAATTGGTTCCAGTTGGAATCCCAAGCAAGGTACATGTATACATTCAAGCTTTCTACACAAAACACTTCTGCTTAATAGCGCATTCCAAACTCAAATATACACAAAATGAGAGCCCATATCTCGAGCCATATTAAAATTATTCACTGGAAACCATTTTCTATTTTTAGTAAACGTGACATTGTCCTTGACCTGACTGGTCCCAAATGCAAGCCTAACCCTTTGCATGCTGGCAAATTTGCTGTCTGCTAAAATGTCATCTGCTGCATTTCTAAAATTAGCATTTTCTTCGATTTTTTTTCAAAGAATACTATCAGAATAGCAAACAGTTTGGATCCCGATGAGATGCCACATTCTGTGGCGTCTCATCTGGATCCAAACTGTTTGCAAAGGCCTTCAAAATTCAGTTCCAGCACTGAACGAGCTAAGAATAGCCTGTATGTTAGAAACTTACACTAAAAAATCATTATTGAGCACATAACATTTTTTATTTTAAGTAACATGTACCTTGACCTTTACCTGACACGCCTTAAATACAATCCTAAGCTAGGTCTCCATGCAACAGTTATTGACCTGAAACCTACTGTTACATGTTTCTATAGTTTTGGTAAAAGTTACCTAGTCCTTGATCAAAATGGCTCCAAAAGTTACCCTAAGCTATTTCCCCATGTAATCTACCAAAACACAAAATTTTGGTGCAAAATCTCCATTCATACTTTAGTAATGGAGCTGAAACTGTTTTTCTATTTATAGTAACAGTGACCTTTATCTATCTTGACCTTATATGCCTCAAATATAATACCCAGACTCCATCCAAGCATGCTATATCCAAAGTTTCAAAACGATTGGTCACTGCAATAAAAGTTATTGACCAGAAACAACCAGTTGGCGGCCACACATCCGCCAGACTCTTTATCTAATAAGCAGAATATTCAACTAAGGTGAAAACATGGTTAACAAGAGCACCGCCTTGCGGGTGCAGACCGCTCATCTATTTTCTTTTTAAAGGTGAAGGGACTCTCAATTTCAATCACAAACGAGGGAGGGGTGGAGTGAAGAGGGGTGTATAGTGTGGGGGTGTGGACATCTATTACATTATCTTCCAAAAATGCGGAAAAAAAAATGCAAACAGAAAAAAAAAATCGGGGGGGGGGGGGGGGGGGAGTGGGGGGGGTGGGGGTGAGGGGATTCTTAGGTGCGATGGTTGGACGGTATTTCAAAAATAAAATAATAAAAATAAATATTTGTGTTTTTTAACCGTTTCAAAAAAAAAAATGGTGGGTGGGGGTGGGTTGGGGGGGGGGGTAAAGTGTGAGGGTGTGGTGGTCATTTGTGAGATGATCTTAAAAAAAAAAATAATAAAAAAATGTTTAGGGGGGGGGGGAGGATTAGGGGGGGGGATGGGGGGGGGAGAGGGCACGGGGGATGGTTTGGGTGGAGTCTATTGTGGTTTGTCAGGTAAGAGTAGTTTTGTGAGAAAGAAGTTATGGCAATTTTAGCAAAATTTAATAATTTGACCTTGAGAGTCAAGGTCATTCAAAGGTCAAGGTAAAATTCAACTTGCAGGGTACAGTAACCTCATGATAGCATGAAAGTATTTGAAGTTTGAAAGGAATAGCCTTGATACTTTAGAAGTAAAGTGAATCAAAACACATTAGTCAAAAAAGGGCCATAATTCCGTAATAATAACAACCAGAGTTATGCAACTTGTCCTTATACTGTATCCTTATGATAGTTTGCGAGTGTTCCAAGTATGAAAGCAATATCTATGATACTTTAGGGGTAAAGTGGACCTAAACACAAAACTTAACCAAATTTTCAATTTTCTAAGTATAAAGGGCCCATAATTCCGTCCAAATGCCTGTCAGAGTTACATAACTTTGCCTGCACAGTCCCCATATGATAGTTAATAAGTGTTGCAAGTATGAAAGCAATAGCTTTGATACTGTAGGAATAAAGTGGACCTAAACACAAAACTTAACCAAATTTTCAATTTTCTAAGTATAAAAAGGGCACATAATTCTGTCAAAATGCCAGTCAGAGTTACATAACTTTGCCTGCACAGTCCCCTTATGATAGTTAGTAAGTGTTGCAAGTATGAAAGCAATAGCTTTGATACTTAAGGAATAAAAGGGACCTAAACACAAAACTTAACCAAAATTTTCAATTTTCTCAAGTATAAATAGGGCACATAATTCTGTCAAAATGCACGCCAGTGTTATCTAACTTTGCCTGCCCAGTCCCCTCATGATAGTAAGTAAGTGTACCAAGTTTGAATGCAATAGCATTGATACTTTCTGAGAAAAGTGGACCTAAACGCAAAACTTAACCGGACGCCGACGCCAAAATGATGACAATAGCTCATAATTTTTTTTCAAAAAATAGATGAGCTAAAAAGGCCTATTCCTTAAGAACATATTTTTGCAGAATTAAATAAGTAATATTTTGATGACACAGACGGACAGCAATGTGTGCTCAAGCAAGCCAGCAATTCCAACCTGTGAGAGCCCAATCCCCGGATTCTTGGCAGTCTCCGCTGTAGTAGAGAAGGTAGGTGTCAAAGCGCGGCCCGTCAGATGTCTTACGTGAGAAAAACTGGGTCACCTTTGACTTGAGGTACTCGTCCGAGATGCCACTTGATGAGTAATCACAGCCGTAGTTGTCGATGAGGTTACGAGTGAAAAATTGCTGGATCTAAAATAGGTATTGATTTTCCCCTATTGAGTTTGAGGACACTTATTGATTGAACAGTGAACAATATCTCAACCATATACAGAATGTTGAAGATTTGTTAACACATTGCGAGATACAGAGGCCCTGAATGAGATAAGATGGGTACCTGCATAAATATATGAATAGAAAATAAAAAACAAGAGGGCCAAGATGGCCCTAGTTTGCTCACCTGAGAGGAGTCGGTTCATTTAATCTTTACCAAACGTCAAACTTGACCTAGATATTGTCCAGATAAACATCCTGGTCAAGTTTCATCATTATTGAACCAAAACTCTGGCATATAGAGTGTTTTTGTTTTTGTAAGATTTTACCTGGTGACCTATATTTTGAGTTGACCCACCTTACCAAACATCAAACTTTGCTTACAAAAATAAATATTTTGACCAAGATTCAAAAAATCTGAAACAAAATTGTGACCTCTAGAGTGTTTACAAGGATTTTGTATAATATAATGAAAATTTGGACAATCTAAGGGCAATAATTATGGCATTAATTATGTGATTTTGCTCATTATCAGACTTGACTGAGATCTTTCAGCAACTTTCATAAAGAATGCTTGAGAAGTGTGAATGATAGAGTGTTTACAAACCAAATAAGGACGAACGGACGGCAAACAAAGACAAATTCTAAAATCTCACCTGAGCAATCAGGTGAGCTAAAAAGTGTGTTTCACAGATCTGAGCCATTTTCCAACTTGTCCGAGAAATCAATAAAACCAATGTTTTGACTAAGTTTAACGATGATTAGGCAAAAAATGAGACTTCTATAGTGTTCGATCACAAGGTTTCTCTCTAGTCACATAAGGAAAACTGCCCCCCCCTGGCGGCTATGTTTTTTTACCGATCGGGACCATTTGCAAACTCATCTGAGATATATATAAAAACCAATCATTTCACCAAGTGTCATGATGATTGGACAAAAAATGTGACTACTAGAGTGTTCACAAGCTTTTTTTACTATATAAATATAAGAAAACTGCACCCCCGCAGCATTGTTATTCAACTGACCGGAACCATTTTTTAACTCAACTCTCGTATCAGGAAAACAAATGTTCTGACCAACTTTCATGAAAATTGGGCCAAAAATGTGACTTCTAGAAGAGTGTTCACATGTTTTCACTATATACATATAGAAAAAATGCCCCGCCCACTGGCGGACATGTTTTTCAACGATCTGGACCATTTTTGAACTCATCTGAGATATCAATAAAACCAATGTTTTGTTTAACTTTAATGATGATTGGGCACAAATTGTGACTTTTAGTGTGTTAACAAGGTTTCTCTATAGCCAAATAAGGAAAACTGCCCCGCCCACTGGCGGCCATGTTTTTCAACAGACCAGAACCACTTTTGAACTCAACCAACATATCATAAAGACAAACATTTTGACAAAGTTACATGAAGATTGGGCATGAAATGTGACTTCTACAGTGTTTACAAGGTTTTTCTTTTTTTTAACCTAGAGACCTAGTTTTTGACCCAGCATGACCCAGTTTCCAACTCCATCGAGATATCATTGGGACAAATCTTCTGCCCAAGTTTCATGAAGATCGGACAAAAAATGTGGCCTCTAGAGTGTTTACAAGGTATCTCTATAGCCAAATAAGGAAAACTGCCCCGCCCACTGGCGGCCATGTTTTTCAACAGACCAGAACCACTTTTGAACTCAACCAACATATCATTAAGACAAACATTTTAACAAAGCTTCATGAAGATTGGGCATAAAATGTGACTTCTACAGTGCTTACAAGGTTTTTCTTTCTTTTGACCTAGTGACCTAGTTTTTGACCCGGCATGACCCAGTTTGGAACTCGACCGAGATATCATGAAGATCGGAAAACAAATGTTCCCTCTAGAAAATTCACTGTATTATTATGAAAACATTAATAGTCAAAGGGGAGTAACTACTGTAAACTTAAATGCAATATTTAGAAGAGTTGTCTCGCATGTTACATGACCTTAATTCATGATTGTTTACAAGCCTTTTTAATATATAAATATAAGGAAAACTGCCCGTCCCCCTGGCAACCATGTTTTTCAACAGACCGGAACCATTTTCGAACTCAACCCTCATATCAAGGAAACAAATGTTCTGACCAAATTTCATGAAAATTGGGCCAAAAATGTGACTTCTAGAGTGTACACATGTTTTCACTATATACATATAGAGAAAAATGCACCGCCCACTGGTGACCATGTTTTTTCACCGGTCTTGACCATTTTCGAACTCGTCCGAGAAATCAATAAAACCAATGTTTTGACCAACTTTCATGATGATTGGGCAAAAATTGTGACTTCAAGAGTGTTTACAAGGTTTCTCTATAGCCAAATAAGGAAAACTGCCCCGCCCACTGGCGGCCATGTTTTTCAACGGACCGGAACCACTTTTGAACTCAACCAACATATCATTAAGACAAACATTTTGACAAAGTTACATGAAGATTGGGCATGAAATGTGACTTCTACAGAGTTTACAAGTTTTTGCCTTTTTTTTGACCTAGTGACCTAGTTTTTGACCCGACACGACCCAGTTTAGATCTCAACCGAGATTTCATTGGGATGAAGCTTCTGACCAAGTTTCATGAAGATCGGACAATAAATGTGGCTTCTAGAGTGTTTACGAACAAATGTGGACGGACAGACAACGGACCCAAATACAATCCCACCCCAGATTTCATCAAGATAGACATTCTGACCAAATTTCATAAAGATTGGATGAAAACTGCGACCTTTATTGGCTACACAAGGTTTTTCTATTATTTGACCTATAAAGTGACCTAGTTTTTGACCTAGTGACTTAGTTTTTGACCCCAGATAACCCAAATACTATCCCAATTCAGATTTCATCAAGATAAACATTTTGACCAAATTTCATAAAGATTGGATGAAAACTGTTACCTCTACTGTCTACACAAACAAACTGTTGACGGACACACTCACGCACACATATGGACGCCGGACATAACACGGTCACATAAGCTCACCACGTCACTTTGTGACAGGTGAGCTAAAAAGTGTGATAACTTCTACAAGCACCAATGGTTTCAAACACTTACATGAAATGAAACACTTCCAAATGTGACAGATCAATCAAAACAGCTCACAAATCAGAAAGTGGTTTTGTTTTTACCCCAAATGCTGTTTGCAAAAAATGCAACTTCTTGTACAACTGTTATGGTGCTACATGGAAAGCAGTCAGCAGACCCTGTGACTGTGTAAGATAACATGTTTTCATACACAATAACAAGTAAACCTCTAGGTCGCCGTGGAGTAATGGATATGGTGTCCGCCTAGCGACCGGGAGGTCACGGGTTCGATCCCCACTGTGGAAGCGTTCTTTAGATCTCCCCCAAAGACACCAAGTACTGGTTCTAGGCCCAGGAAACGGACTCGAGAGCATTTATATAAGCCTTAGGCTTTCGATGCAATCGAGCTTAAATAAATAGGTTTAAACTAAGTAAACCTCTAGAATTGATATTGTGATATTTGGTCACAAGTTCACAAACCTTGTTGAGTGAAGACATGGCCCTGCTGCCCATTTCCTCCACATTCGAGCTGTTGAGAAGTTTCACACCGCTATTAGACCTGTTGATACAATGAACAATTTTACACTTACCATTCAAGCCCATTGCATTTTGCAAATTACATTTGTGTGTGTTTTTAGAACCAATTTTGTATGTATCCAGCAGAAGGAAAAAAAATCAACTGTCAGATGATGCAATAAATTAAAAAGCATTCTGAAAATTAACAAGAAATGGCTAGCTTAAATTGATTAAACATCTACAGACAACATTCAGAGCTCGCGCTATCGTTCGCCATTTGCAAAAATATTGAACATTTGGGTCAAGAAAAATCTGATTGGCGAAAATGCTTAAATCTCGTAAATTTCATTGAAAACATCTGCCATTTTAACCAGGAAAGTATCCTATATTTTTTTCTTTGTTTCAATGTCACATTTATATGATAACTTGAACATGAATCTGCCGTAGGTTTACAACAATCTTAAATGCACTCCAAACTAAATGTTCACCACCAGCCTCACCTGTTGCCTGTATTGGGAGCTATCAATGCATATCCAGTACACGTGCCTCCAAGGTTGTCCCCGAGCTCCCAGAACAGGCTGAGAGTGGCTGTCTCCAGAGGCAACACCACCAGGAACAAGGCAATGCTGTAGCTGCTACGAGTCTCCCAGCCAACGCCAAACACTATCACTGTGGTAATCAAAGTAAAGAACATAAGTCTCTGCGATATCAAGCTGAAGTGGCGGATACCTTTGGCCGCCATGATTCTGGGCATGCTGCGATAGTGCTCACCCTGGCTCTGGTACGTGCTGATGCACTCCGACACTTTGTTCATCAGGATCCAGGAGGTGATAAGGTTGATGACATGGAAGCACAGCCAGAGGATTGCAAACACAACAAACAATGGCACAACTACAAACCATTCCTTGTGAGTAGTTGACTGCTGTCCAGTCAGAATGGCAAACGTCAAATTCAAAAGAAAGACTAATATAATTACTAATTTTCTGAGAAACCCTGATTTAGAAAAAAATGCTTGCCACCTTTCTAATGTTGTCAGGCCAGAGAAATAGAAATCAATCACAGGCTCAAATCCATTTCTACCTGCGAAGCAAATAATTCCATACAAATTTACTTTGACAGGTAATGTTGGCAAAATGGTGAGAGAGAAAAGAATTATACAAACTCCTAATGAAGTAAAAGATAATAATGACTTAAGTCGTATAGCTGTCAAACAAAATAAAAATGCTAGAACACATAAAGAAATCACAATTGCGTCCACAGTTCCCACTACCAGGGATGCAATCACAAATCCTAGACATTCCAAACATTGCAATGATGAAAACAATGTAGCATCCATTTTCATTAGGTGCAAGATTCTCTCACACACCGACCAGAACAGTCCAAAGGCAGCACTGGAGATAAGGAGGATATCCATGGATTCCTCAAGAGTTTCAAACTGATACTCCTTGGCATCGGTGAAGATGATAACTCCAAGAATGCATCCCAACCACAGATGTAAGACAGCCTGACCTAGCGCCTCTTTATTGAAGTAATACTGCATGGCACATGACATTCCAAACACCAGTAGCCCACACAATGCTATCATTAATATTGCAGTATTCTGTGAGTTTGTCCATTCTGTGTAGAGTCCTAATCCTAGTGCCACAAACAGCATAATGTTTGGTAGATGGCCCAGATAGTAAAATGCCAATTTTGTTCGAACATCTTTTAAATTCATGACTGCAGTTGAGAGTGTTGTTCTGAGTAACTTAAATATTCTTGCTATTGCTGGCTGTCCAGATCTCAAGCTAGAAATCAATCTCCTGGCAGGAACTAAGAGTTTTCTTCGAACCATATGCACAAAAAGGTGTTTAAGACCAGCTTTCACTTAGCAGTAAAATAATTTATGTATATCTTTAATACCTCATGTTTTTAATTTTTTGCAAAGATACAGGAAATATTCTCTTTTAAGGCAAGATACAACAGTATTAAACGTTAACAAATCTCTGGTTCGAGACAAGTGGGTACAAATCTGTAACTGTATAAATAATGCTAGTTTTTGTCCCGATCCACAAGCCAAGCTAAACAAATAAATTTTCTTCGATTCTCACAATGAACTTAAAAATTAAATTTCATTACTTTATAACACAAATCAAAATGTATCAACTCTAAGAATTCGGTGTTGTGGTTTTTCTCAACAAGTAACCACAATAAATACATTCAGGCTCAATCAAGTGCATGCATGAACACTTGGTTTTCCTATCTTATCCCAACGAAAAATTATAAGCTGATTATCAACTGATTTTTTTTACAATATAAAAATTAAAAAAGAGAGAAAAAATCATCAACGACATTCTTATTTTCTAATATATGCTTTTATTTTGTATAGGCACATACAATTAAAGAAAATGATATCGGATCAAAATAGTAATCGATTAATTTCTTTATTCGTTTTAGGAATTAAGTTGGTTACTAGTTGTGTACACAATCTGTGGAATTTTAGTTTTAAATGTTTAATATAAGTTTAATAGCGTATGCATTTAATAAAGCACGATCCGCATCTAGACAGGACGATAAATAGTACTCAAGGTAAGCAATAATGAAGTATGAGGATAGTCGTATTGTATGTCCTTTACCTTTTTTGAATGCATCTTTGTATCCAAACAAGCCTGGTCTTGTAAACTTGATGATGAACTTATACCTGGATCGTAGGGCCATAATTTTAGCGTTTAAGCTATTTTGGCCCGTCTGATAAAGGTCTTCTTGTAGGTTTCTCACAATTGATATACAGTTAAGTCCGGTAATCTTGCGCGTCCGGTAATCTTGCGCACTCCGCAGTTACGACGAAGAATGCTTTTTTTAGTGATGAAAGATGAAATTTCACATTTTTAAGAATTAACGGATTTCAAATTTACTTATTCCATGCAAAATAAAAATTCGATTATTACATTCTAACACCGGTTGCGTCATCTTTATACATCATACATGTATCGTAAACACTGACATACTTACGATAAATTCGACATGAATCACACATTCCCTGCAGTCTTTAGCGTTTTCATACTTTATATTAAATTTATAATAAGAATGCATAAATCCAACGTGTAATTTAGCATTCCATAGCACAATATCCGATCAGTTATGGTATTTTTCGGCCATTGAAAATATATCGCATCAGACGACATTGTCATTATTTCCCGCCATTCTGTCAATCCAAATTTGGTATGGTCTCCGCATGCGCAATAGCCTAGTTTTGATATTTTCTGTAAACTATGGAAACATGATCGGGGTAAAATTAAACCTGTTATGCATAAACATTTTTCACGCTAGAAATCAATTATTTTATATTTTTATTGTGTTTTTTTTGCTACAGTCAACAGAATGCCACCATCATCATCAAATAAACCGAAATATCCGCATTAAATTAGAATGGTTTTACAAACTGCTTTTTTAATAATTTTCTGGAATGTGTTTTTGTCCCTAAATGGACACCATATGTCTACAATATTGCCTAAATGAGGTCATTACATCATGTGCGCAACATTACCGGACACTGTGATAGTTTGAAAATGAGGTGAGTCATGTTTGTTTTGAAATCAAATAAGACAGTTCTTCACTGAATTAACCAGATATTTTTGCGTTAATAAGCACATGAACTTCTTATTTTCATAATACATTTAGATATTTTGTTGTCAATTTATAAAAGAACATGTTTTAAAACCAATTGACCCTTAAATGCGCAAGATTACCGGACAGCATCGTATAACTTATTAATTTCATTGTGCGGAATGTGCGCATTATCCCATAACTAGTTCTTCTTGAATGCTCTGAGCTTTTATGAGTACATACGTACAGCTCATAGTTCTTCTTGATAAGACCTAATTCAATGTAAAAAAATAATGTCTCACATATGTCCATAAAATCGAGTTCAATCAACCTAATACATCGTAACAAACACAATAAATGTTACCATCGACACCCGTTTGCGTGTATATTGTTAAGAAATGCTCAAAACATAAACTTGATAACAAATCGTTTATGATGGAAGTTGTGAATTGTCGATAAGTGCAAAGCAAAAGAAAAGGTTACACTGCACAAATTGTTTTCACCGTAGTATCTGACGATCTGGTCTTATGGTAGCAGTTGAAATTGTATTGCGTATAACAGTGTAGTTTGAATTAGGACACATTCTTATTATTATTCTCTCTGCGATCGGATAAGTGGTAGAGTCCTTGCTTTTAGATACGGCATTTTAGAAACAGTTATTGCGCTGTATACTAATTGAACTGAAAATCCGGAAAAAAACTGGATGTAGTGTTGGGTGTTCTTACAGTCTTCGAAATTAGCACACGCCCGATTGCCCGTGGCGAGTAAAATTACTGCCGGGCACATACAAAAATTGACGTTTGTGGCCTGCCGGGCATGTAAATTATTGAAGCCAATTGACAGTTTATAAAAAAAAATCGTAAGCGGTTCTTGATATTTGCAGATCTATTTTTCAATTTTGCGAACAAACACCTTGCCATAAGTTGTAAAACAATGAAATTCGATTTGTTTAACAACACGCACCTGCTTGCACACGTCATCGTTATTGTTTTTGACCGATGCAGTTCGGTCACATTCGGTTCTTATCAACAGTTACTCTAGACATTAATCAAGAAGATGCTTTTTGAATCGATCATTTCAATCAAGTAATACGCTTCTGTTTTTGTCAATGTAAACAAATGTCATTGTCGACATAGAGGCAGTATCTTAGGTATGTTGATGGGGCTAAGCCCGATAAAGCACTTCCAAAATAGAAAATTGACAATGATTTAGAGAAAAAGGAAGCCAAGAAATGGTACGAGGACACCAGAGAACGCTCTTTTCAAGAGCACTGGTGTAACGATCGACTGTCTTAATTCTAGTGATTGATTAGATGTAATTGTATTCACTACTATTGAAACAAATGTTCTGCTTTACTATGTGTAGCATGTAAGTGTTAAAATGTTGTGATTTGTTATAATTTTGGTTAAAAAAGTTTGGGCATTTAAAAAATATGTTGGGCATGTAAAAATTCTTAAGTAACTGGCCCGACTGGCATGTAACTTTTCAAAGCTAATTTCGAAGACTGTTCTTACATGCCTAGAGATAAGGCAGTTATATGGAATACTTAATTAATATTTTATTTTTTAATGCTATACGATTAAGTATTTAATTAATAAACGGAATGAAATAAATATTAGCATAAACGTATATAGATGTATGTCTACTTATGAACATATTGTAAAGCTTGATAATGTGTGTGATTATGAAATAAATATTAAAATAAAAGTGCATAGATGTATGTCTCCTAGTGAACATAATGTAAAGCTTTGATAATGTGTGTAAATATTGAAATACATATTAAAATAAAAGCATATAGAACCCGTCCATTGCAGGTGTCTATCCGTATGGTCGTTCGTTAGTGGGAGACAGTGGACTGAGAGAGACGTTTAAGAGTGTTGAGTGCTTGAGGCTGTCTGTATTAAAGACTTTGTTGACTAAAGAGATGGGTGAAAGTGTGTTATGGGTAGGGAAGGTTGCGTTTTAAAGAATTGTTCTGTATGTGTGTGTGATCTTTGTCAGTGTTGTTGGAGGTGCTGTGCAAAATGCGGATGTGTTGGTGTGATAGGTGTTTTGGAGAGATTTTTAACCAGGTTTTCCGAAGGAAAAAACTGGTTATTAGATTGGCGAATGCGGGCGGGCTGGCTGGCGGGCGGGCGGAACAAGCTTGTCCGGGCCATAACTATGTCGTTCATTGTCAGATTTTAAAATCATTTGGCACATTTGTTCACCATCATTGGACGGTGTGTCGCGCGAAATAATTACGTCGATATCTCCAAGGTCAAGGTCACACTTTGAGTTCAAAGGTCAAAAATGGCCATAAATGAGCTTGTCCTGGCCATAACTATGTCATTCATTGTGAGATTTTAAAATCATTTGGCACATTTGTTCACCATCATGGGACGGTGTGTCGCACGAAAGAATCACGTCAATATCTCCAATGTCAAGGTCGCCACGACTAAAAATAGATTTTTTTAAAAACAAACTTTCAAAGGGGGTTAATTTTGTTTGTTCATTTCAAAAGTTCAGTTTGAGTTTTCTCCCTTTATCAGATTTTTTTTCACAATGAAAACCTGGTTTTGTGACAATTTTGTCCCTTGTTCATTTGATTATTGTCACTGATTAAAATGTAATGATAAACAGACAAGAATAACAAGCGAATAATATATATATATATACTGGAATTTCCCCAGGAATTTGGTCAGGCACTGCGGCAGGCAGTTGGTGTCGAATTCTTTAAATACTTTCTAAATGTTATAAATCAAAATCCTCACTACTTTGGAGCTACATGTACCATATCACAACATTTCTTTTAATATTCATGTATGTGTCCTCAGTTCATTTCATTCAAGTCATATATTATAATATAAAATAACAACCAAAATAAACAGAAAGCAAAACAAATATTGAAAAACATTCTTTGACCCATGGAAAATCTTGCTTCCAACTACTGGTCGTTTATTAGATTGTATTCTGTCATGCACAAAGACTAAAGAAAAATGTGTTGCAGGTATATAGCGAATTCCGTAAATATGAGAGAAACTATATATCTATTGGATCTGAATATATTAAATATTGGTACTGTTAAGTTAAAGTCGCCGTTAAGAAAATAATGTGAACACATTTTAAAGTCTCTATTACGCTCAAAATCAACGAAAATTTTGTTGAGTATTTCGTAAAAAAAAGTTAACACCTTAACAATCAGTGTTCCTTATAGCAATATCCAAAATTTCAACGCTAGATGTGGTATGATTACATAGATTTTTGTAGATACAAAATGCGCGTGTTTATTTATTTGTGGCCACAATTAATTTCCGCGAATATTTCTATTCATACGACACACGAACACCATTTTAGTGTCCATGTGTCGTATGAATAGATATGCAAAACAATAATGAAAACGAGCATTTTGTATCTACAAACATCTATTTTACCAGTCCACATCTGGCGTTGAAATTCCGGCAATTGCCATAAGGAACACGGATTTTTAATTGGTTAAGTTTATTTTACGAACAATTGTATGAAATGTTCTTTGATTTTGAGTAGTAATGTTACTTTAAATGGTCAGGAGCAATCAAATAAGACGCTTGATTCCAATTAATTGTATTTATAACTTAAATTACGCACAATAGCAACACACATCAGTTACGGTTTATTTTTGAAGTAAGTTCTTTATACTTTTTTATTTTCTGCAATAGTCGTAAACAATAAAAATATTTAAATGATCACTGTGGTGTAGTGGATATAGTGTCCGCCTAGTGATCGGGAGGTCACGGGTTCGAACCCACTGGGAGCGTTCCTTTGATCTCCCCCAAAAGACACCAAGTACTGGTTCTAGTCCCAGGAAATGGACTTGAGAGCGTTTATATAAGCCTACAGCTTTCGATGCAATCGAGCTACAATAAATAGGTTTTAAACTATTTAAAATAAAACAAACAAAAAGTTTGAGCATATCTTTAATTGCTCTTACTCCACATGTACCGGTAATAATAGATCATTATCAGCCATTATTAGGGGACAAACACCATAACTGATCCCCATGAACGACCTGTAAATCGTTCATATGTGTTATCTAAGCCCCTTAAGCACACATTAAGAGCGTGCATGTTTTGATTGAACATTGGCCAAATGCAGACAGCAAGTGCTTGTGAGAATTTCAAGTGCAGGCATTTTAGCCCGCTGGGCTAAAATTGCCTGGGGAAATCATAATTCTTATAATCCATGCATTACACTTTTGTTATTTTCTATTTTGTATATGGCTAAACGCAACTGTATGCTTTAGAGCTAATACATGTTGCTGCTGTAGATGTTGTATTATACATGTAATTCCCTTACGGCAGATCTAAGGGTCGTCGTTCCTTTTGTTTCTTCCAAAAGTCTGTTGTCTGACCGCTATTCATATACAATTAACATAAGTATTAAAAATTTGAGCAAATTAAACATGTCCTTGTCAAGATATTCAAATGTTTGGTGTATCAATCCTAGAATTCTTTGTGCTTTACATGTGATATTAGAAAAATGTTGATCAAAATTGAGCTTATTATCAAAAGTTATTCCCAAATCTTTCTCATTTGTCACGGATTCAACATACACAAAATTTCCATCCTTCTCTCTTATAGAGTATCTGAACACTTCTTCATTACTTCCTATGTGCATGACCTTCCATTTATCGGCATTAAAGGACAATTTCCACTTTTCACTGCGGTCACAAAGTTTGTCAAGATCAGCCTGAAGCTTTTCACACTCTTCAATATTGGGAACTTGTGAATATAATTTAGTATCATAAGCAAAGATTTTCACTATTCCAGAGACAACATCAGGCACAGGTTTTTTTTTACCTTATATAACAGACGCCGAATATCGGCGTCTTCCCCAAGCAATCTAGGCTACTTTTTTACCCTTTCCAGACCGAAAAATTCCCCAAGCGGAAGCTTTTCCCCTCCATATAACAGTTCAAAACAATTGAATTTTACAACAAATTCTCTCGAAATCGTACAAAACACCGTTTGGTACCCATCCAATTATGGTTCCTAACCCGTACACGCCGTTCTGTACTGTATAAATGTTACGACAATGATTACCTCTCTTGGCCGATTATGATAACTGTCAACTCGCTTTACGTTAAATGTCACCAAAAAAGGCTAAATGTCGCATAACTGTCGAAATTACCCGAAAAAGCCCCAAAAAATTGCGAATAACGCGGTTATTTCAGCTTCCTTTACAAAAGTTAGTCCACTGCAGCAGTCTGTTCCTGAGCGGTCTGAAACTGCCACAGCCAGTCCCTGTCAAGGTCAACTCAGTCTGGCACAGCCGGCCACAGTTAGTCCCTGTCATAAAGTGATCACTTTGACAAAGTCGGTCATAGTCTGTCCCAGCCAAGATGATCAAGGGAAATGCCTCTGTTAAATTGTGTAATAACATGTAACTTAACCACAAATATTGATGTATGAAGAAAATAACAGTCTTTTTTGTTTTTTTTTACCCAATTAACAGTAAAAGTAAGACCCTAAAAAAATTTCCCCTATTAAGGAAAAAATGCGCGCGATTTATCTCTAAAAGTGGAAAATCGCGTGTGAAATTTCCCCAAAAGTGGAAAATCGCGCGTGAAATTTCCCCATTCTAAGGGCAAAAGGCCCCTTCCCCTATAACCCCAAAAAAACCCTGAGGCAAGTCATTGATAAAGCAGAGAAATAGAATTGGACCTAGTACACTTCCTTGGGGTACTCCACTTACTACATCAGCCCATGAAGAAACAGATGAACCAACCCGTACACACTGTGTCCTGTTATGTAAAAAGTCTCACCCAGTTGAAAAGTTGACCTTCAATTCCCAATTTTTTCAGCTTAAACAGCAGCCAATCATGAGATACACGATCAAACGCTTTAGCAAAATCAAGATAAATAATATCTATTGGTACTCCAGTCTTGCATATTTGCCCATTCATCAAAAATTTCTAGAAGCTGAATATCACAAGAAAGTCCTGACATGAAACCATATTGAGCATCTGCAAAAAGTCTGTTGGAAACCATATGAACTGTTTATCTTTCTCTAATCAATTTTTCACAAAGCTTGCATACATGCACAACTGATGTTAAACTAACAGGTCTATAGTTTGATGGGTCCTTTTTGTTTCCTTTTTTAAAAATTGGAAACACAATGGCCTTTCTCCAATCATCTGGAATAACTCCTTCATTCAATGATTTGTTGAAAAGCAATGTTAATGGTTTAACCAACTCATTTGTAGCTTCAGTTCACTAAGCACTTAAGGATGAATACAGTCTGGTCCTGGTGACTTTTCTGGGTGTATTAACTTAAACACTTTTAAAACCTCAATTTTACTAAAACTTATGTGATTTAAAAATTCAATGTCATCCATGACTTCTATGTGTTCTCCTGTTTCAATCTCTGCTTTCACAAAAACACTGCTGAAAAAAGTGTTGAGTAAATTGGCCTTTTCTTCATTAGTTTCTGCCTCCGAATTATCAGGCTTGATCAATGCACCGATAGTGTCTTTGTTTTCCTTTTGGAGTTCACATACCTCCAGAAGGACTTTTTTTAACTTCTGAAGCTACTTTCTTCACGTAAGATTTTTTACTATTTTTTATTGCCTTTGCACACTCTTGTCTGCTGCTTGCCAGGGTTGGCATATTGACCGGTCAATTGAGTATTGACCGGGCCGGCGGTCAATACCCGGTTAAAACCGGTCAATACTGGTCATTACTGGTCTTTACTGGTCAATACTGGTCGATTGAAAATTGTAGCATTTAAACATTACAAAGGAGCCATTTTATATTAAATCAATAATTATTCTGTAATTGATAAACTTTTTGCTGAGTTATTTTTTGTAAAAAAAATCTTTAAAGCTGTAAAAAGTTACTTCTTTATTATTTACGGAAACAGCCTCAAATACATAAGGACTAAGGCAATATCTTTATCTCAGTGTATCACATCTGTTACTAAAGTACTATTGTAGGTACCATTGCATTTCACTTATCTATTGATATATCTATTTGATAAGCAGATGGACAAACAGAACTCTTGTGTATTCTAGGGTTATAAATCTGGCCTCTTAGTTGGTTATAAAATGCATGCAGTGTTATGTCTCTGATATTGACAATTAAGCAAATCTGCCCTTCGGCTATTTCATATCACTCACACAAAAGAAGATTACATTGTACTTACTATTAATTTAATAGTTACTTCTAACTTGTTTCCTTTCTGTATTAAGAGGGTATTTTTCCTTTTCATATTAAAAAGTTCAATTGGTATTCAAATGAATAAACAATCAAAGTTCTTGATTTTGCCAACAAATTATGTTTTCCAATTGTGGGTCTACTCTTCTTTTCAATTATTTTTTTCTTTTAATAATTATTTCTTATTATACTTTTATATTCTTATATCAATAAAAAAAGTTTTTTACACTATTTTGTTTAAAAAGTATTTAAAGAAATCAATGCAAGAATACATGACAAGTAAGGATTGTGTCAAAAAGGTGCCATTTAAGGCCCTATTATCAGTTTTGGGTGCCCCAACCTGTATAGGTGAGAAGACTGTTAGAAGACTGTGGGGACAGTGGGGTATGAGGAACAACGCATACACAGTAATTTACAGGTTCTTGTTGAATCAAGCACAGAATTATCTGAGCATCATAATTCATTAGAATTGAAAAAAAGTTCAATCGACCAGAAAAATCCAATTGACCAACTTTGACTTATTTGCAAAATTTTGAGAGATTGGCCTACAAATTGCATGAACAGGTATAAAATAGTGGGTATTAATAGCTTAAGACATTATTTGCAACATGTCTGTTTAATTTATATTATCAATATTGTTTAATTAGGCATGGAATATAAATTAAAATTGGGGGTAAAGTTCAATTGACCAGTATTGACCAGTAATGACCACATCGGGAGTATTGACCGGGGCGGTTTTAACCGGTAAAAACCGCCGGTTAAAACCGGGGGCGGTCGATTGGTGCCAACCCTGCTGCTTGCATATTTCTGATAAGCTATAGGTGATCTTGAGTACCGTAATTACTCTATGTTTTCGGACACTCTAAGTTTTCGGACACCCCTTTTTTTAGCAAAAATAAATATTTTTCGTGACTCTTAATTTTCGGACACACAAGTTATCGTCTATAATTTATGTCTCTAAGTTTTCGGACAGTATATTTTACAGCGCTATTTTACCAAATTTCGGTCATGTTTTCGATATCTTATGACACTTTGATCATGGGGGTTAACAATCAGATTAACATCATAAAACATGACAGGTGCATGCCTGAGGGAAACGGACCATTGCATTTGCGTTATTGGGTAAATAACATTGTAAACCGGTATTAGACAATGGTTTCGCCCGATAGCATAAGCGTAATGACAATTACCAGGGGAAGTGCCAATTAACAGTTCAAATATCTACCGCAATAGCACTACCCCTTCCCAGTAAAATAACTGTGACAAATACTAAACGCTTCAAAGTGTTATGCACCCTTTTGCAAGTTTTACGAACAATGGAAGGTGTTAGACAACAACTGTCTGAAATGAACAAACAAAGAATTCATAGTTTGCTTTTTTATTGCATTAATTACAGGTTCATACTAGCGAGTATCGGTACATCACATGCTCATCTTTGAGCTGGTTGGTCAAAGTACAACCTTGTAGTAACTTTCTGTCAAATAAATTAAGCATTTAAAATTATTTAAAATGCAGTGCAAACATATATAATTGTAATTTAAACTGAACGGCATGGTATTTTACACCGCATGCTATTACCAGTAGTCGTTGATACAATAGACTCTATTTTCTGACACTTCAATTTTCGTCTCTAAGTTTTCGGACACCTGTATTTTGTGAATATTTTTCGTAGCTAAGTTTTCGGACACGAAAAAATTTATTATTTTTAAGTGTCCAAAAACATAGAGTAATTACGGTATTTGTACTTTTTCCAATACTTGTTTTTCTTCTGTATTGCTAATCTAGCGTTTTTATCCAACCACAATGGTGACTGTGCACAACGAATATTTTCAATGTTACGATTTGACTTAAGTGGAATATGTTTGGATTTTACCTCTTCCATAGTAGTTTTAAATAATGTCCATGCACTGTTTGTATCGCTGTTAGTAAATAATATGTTCCAGTCCACAGAAGACAGATCAGCCCTTATACTTTCATAGTCGCCCTTGAAATATTGACGCCTTTCTTGGTGTTCTGATAGATCATCCGTAAATAAACACAGTTTGCAGCACACAACAGAATGATCACTTTTACCAATGGGCGATGTCACAACAACTGAGTTATCCAGTATTGTAGATTCATCGGTAGTGATTATAAGATCCAGACAGCTGGGATTATGACTCTCTCTAAAACGCGTACATTCCTTTACATGCTGATGCAGAAAACAATCCAATACTGTATCAAAAAATTGATGACCATCCTAGTTAATGGCATAGTTACACTCTAGAGTTGTCCAATTAATGTCTTTGAAATTAAAATCTCCCATAATCACATGATGTGAATATTTTAATTGACAGACTTTGTTGATTAATGCAAACAGTCTTAAGTTGTTGGCACAATTAGAGTTGGGACTCCTGTAAATCATTCCAATTAAAATATTGTCTTTCCCTTTTAGTTTCAAATCACACCAGACATGTTCAGCAAATGTAATTGAATCCAATGCAACAACACTTGGAGCTTTCAGTATTTTTTTTACTTATAACATAACACCCCTGCTTCCATCTGTAATTGGACAAAACACATCATAGCCGGAAAATTTAATGTCATTTACACTCAGCTTCTCATGTGCAAATTTGGGAAAACTACACATATACCAAAAATATCTGGATTTTCATTGGCTTAGAATGCTTCCAACTCTGCAACCTTATTTGACAAACTGTCAATGTTTTGTAAAGCCAATTATTAATGAATCCACAAATGAACTTTTGGTACTTGCACTTACATTCGTTTTGTCTGTACTAATGCTCGAATCAGATGTCTCAGTTACAAATGACACAATACTATCTGTACTTTCAGTTAAAAATGATAAATCAGAAGGTAATGAAGAACAATTAACTTTAGAACTATTAAACTGTTTAACATTAACTGTGTTGAACAATAAATCCTCTAGTTGTCATACCTGTCCCCGCTGCCTCTGTGCGGGTAACTTTTGGTTGCTTGACTATTTTATCTCTTCTTATTCCCCAATTCCTATTAGGGTCATTTTTCCTCTTAATTGTCAACTCCTTCCTTAATTCATGATTAATTTCTCTTTGTCTAACGGTAAGGTCCCTTCCAATCCCTACTTTGCTGAATCCTTCATTGTTTTTCATACGAAATGCATTTCTGAGGATCATACCTCTAATGTCCCTACTTTTGATTGTAACTCTTAACGGTCTGACCTTAACTGATTTGTTGTCAAATTTTCCAAGTCTTGTAATAGATGATGCTTCAACATGCCCAAATGCACCTGGTAACCCTAATACTTCTTCAAGAATTGATTTTAACATGTCCTTATCAGCGCTGAGGGTCCCATTACATTAAAAAAGATCAAATTGTTAACCCTTGCACTTTCCTTGTGTCGCTCATCCAAAATATCCTTAACTGTGCCTGATACAACACTGTGTAGGTTTGCTTTCAAATCCGTTATGTTGCCATTACATTCCTGAACATTTTTCGAAAGATTTTTCATCTCGCTCTCCTTTTGTGTACCAATGTTAGCATTTCGAAAACTTTTTTGGATGCCCCTTTACAGCTTTTGCAAAACCATTGAATACCTGTCGTCAGACTTGATAAGAAAATCGTAATCACTTTCGCTCACTCGCTGACATTTTATGTGAAACCAGTTATCTCACAGACTGCACACCAGGGCCTTATCATCAGACAATACCTCTTTGTTGCATTCCTCGCACATTTCATCAGAATCAGACAAAGTCTGGCGCTTTTCCTTTCTCGCTTTCTTACAATTGTTTTTAGCGGCCATGACGCACATGGTTGTGCAATGTTTCTCAAATTCACACACTAAAAACCACTTTACGACACTAATCACACCACTGAATCCTAGAAAAAACACTTCCTAACACAAATAATATTAATACATTGTAAAACCACTTAAGTATCCATATTTTTACTAAAAACACTTAAAAAAATATCCTCAGATTTTTTTTTCCGACTGAACGCTCGCGCATGCGCAAAAGTAGGTATTCTCCAATTACCTTGAGTCGAGCGGTTAAGGAAACAACTAAAATAATTTCTGAATTAATTCAAACAATCCCGCAATAAACGATGTACCTAAAAAGATTAATTTCATTCCCGTAAAATCCATGTCATTGTCAAAAGTGTTTATTTACAGCGTGTTCAACCACACAAAGCCGATAGTTCCATACACACCCGCAATGACATACACTACGCGCGTTGTTTACCTTGAGTTGAGAGGTCACATCCGAAAAGCGAGAGTACTTGATTGCAATAGGCATGAGGTCAACAAAACTTCGAAAATTCGATTCACTGAACAAATTTAGAGTAACTGAAAGATTAATTAAACTTTTTTTATAACTTCTATTTACCATTTAACAAGTTTCCGTTTAATCGGTCGATCTTCTTTTGAACAACATTGACACGAAAAAGTGCTCAAGAATTGAAAAAAATAACAACGTTCGCAATTTGTTCAAATAAAATTTTGGCATATATGTTACTATGAAAAGATTTGATAAAATTATCATCCAATTGGGACAGGGTAAACCCACTGAACATGTGAATATCAGCATGTCACCTATTTTTGCGATGTGCGCGCACAGATTGTTCCATACTTTTTCTGGGAATCGTGAAAGGGTAAAAGAATTTTTAGCCGGATTTTTTTCGAAAAAATCTCGGCTTATAGATTGATGTTGTCGGGCGGGCGGGCGGGGGTGGCGGCGTGCTCGAAAATGTTAAAGTTCTTATTTCATGGTATAACTTTGGTATGCTTGGACCTAGAGTCTTCAAACTTGACATGAAGTTGGCCAGGATTAACAGATGACCACTGGTCATTTCAAGGTCATTCATTTGAAGGTCAAGGTCACTGTGACCTTCAATATAAAAAATGTTAAAGTTGTTATAACTTTGGTATGCTTGGACCTAGAGTCTTGAAACTTGACATGAAGGTTGGCCATAACTAGTTAGTAACCACTGGTCATTTCAAGGTCATTCATTTGAAGGTCAAGGTCACTGTGACCTTGAATGTAAAAATGTTAAAGTTCTTATTTCATGGTATAACTTTGGTATGCTTGGACCTAGAGTCTTCAAACTTGACATGAAGGTTGGCCAGGATTAACAGATGACCACTGGTCATTTCAAGGTCATTCATTTGAAGGTGAAGGTCACTGTGACCTTCAATATAAAAATGTTAAAGTTGTTATAACTTTGGTATGCTTGGACCTAGAGTCTTGAAACTTGACATGAAGGTTGGCCAGAACTAGTAAGTAACCACTGGACATTTCAAGGTCATTCATTTGAAGGTCAAGGTCACTGTGACCTTGAATGTAAAAATGTTAAAGTTGTTATAACTTTGGTATGCTTGGACCTAGAGTCTTGAAACTTGACATGAAGGTTGGCCAGAACTAGTAAGTAACCACTGGACATTTCAAGGTCATTCATTTGAAGGTCAAGGTCACTTTGACCTTGAATGTAAAAATGTTAAAGTTCTTATTTCATGTTATAACTTTGGTATGCTTGTACCTAGAGTCTTCAAACTTGAAATAAAGATTGGCCAGTACTAGAAGATGACCACTGGTCATTTCAATGTCATTCATTTGAAGGTCAAGGTCACTGTGACCTTAAATGTTAAAATGTTAAAATTGTTATAACTTTGGTATGCTTGGACATAGAGTCTTCAAACTTGACATGAAGGTTTGCAAGCACACTTAGATGACCACTGGTCATTTCAAGGTCATTCATTCTAAGGTCAAACAATATGTTACTAATTTGCTAATAAAAAAATTGAGATCAAACTTTCCTAATTGTCAATTCAAGTTCATATTTGTGACCTTAAATGTTATTGTTGTTCATGTATATGCATGCATTCAAAACATAACACAAGGTTTGCTCATGCCTTGAAAAGTACTTACATTTCATTTTGACCTTTGAACAATATTTCAGTAATTTAAGTATTGCATTGACAAAAACACGAAAGGTACTTTCCTGTCATTTAAATCAAAAATCCGGCTTCAATGCGGTCATCTCCGACCGCGGAACTCTTGTCTTTAAAATAAATCAAATACATGAAATTATGAGTTGACTCTTGCGCAGTGGTCTGCAATTTATGTGTAAGTTTAATGAAGAGTACCGAAAAAATATGCACGCATTAGGCATACATTTAGATTATTTCAGTTGAAGTAAGATTTATAAATGCAATTAAACTGTTTTTTTCCTTATTTAAGTCGTGTCTATAATTATTTTCAAGCGTAGCTATGTTAGTAAAACAAAATACTCGGAGCGCATGCATGCGACGTCATCTCGAGAGCCGCGTTTTCAATGTAAACAAAGTGATCGACTTTGGGTCATGCTCGACTCAAGGTAATTGGAGGATACAATGAAAAATATAACATAAGAACCGTGGTTCATTCATCAACATGATTAATTTAATCGAAACTTTCACTGGTGTGAGAAAATTAGAAATGGGTTGCTGCAAAAGTAAGGTGCCCATGTTGACGTGCCTTTTTTTAAAAATGTATTGAATGAAAATAAACACTTCTTCAGAACGGAAATATGAATATAAACACTTTAATGATCTTGTATAAAATTGCCTGTACATTTCTGTCACACATGGTCTCATTAGTAAACACAAGTTGGCATTTTGCCTTGGACTGAATAACTGTCAATCTCCAAACAGAAATAAAGTTAGGATATGGAAATGTTCTCTCGATTGAGACATTTGGCGCATGCAAATAATAAATCATATGAAACTACATTTAACAGTAAAGGTTATTTAAAAAGGTTACACTCAACAAATTAAAAACAAATGTCAATAGTCCAGCCCTGTAGCATATGCATATTTGTTGTTTTTTTACCTCAAATGTTAAGTTCACTCTAAGAAGTTGAAGATCAAATTTTTACCAGAAAATGGCTTGTTTTTGACATTAAGTGGAGTTTTTAGACAAAGATTGAATGTCACTATGTAGGCATCTCTGCTTAATGGACACATGTTTTGTTTTTGTATTTCAGAGTAATCTAAACATATAAAAAGATATGGGTCCAAAACCAGTCAGTTTTCCTGAAGAAGACAGAGGTGAGCACCATAGAATCATAATCTTTAATACAATTAAAATGTATAATGTGGTTTAAGTTTAATGTCTTAAAGTTCTATTTCAGTCTTTAATTAATGGTTAAAGTTAAGTAAATCGTAAATCACAGTCTTACCTTTGGACTATGATTTTCAGCGATTCTGAACAAGGTTAACAGCCTGTTGTCTCAGCTGCACGTGGACAGACAGGTGGGGAGTGTGGAGGAGATAGGGGCTGGTGTGTTTGTCACGCTCTTCGAGGGGCTGTGTGGGGAGCAGCTCACAGGTGAGCGCTTGGCTGTGGACCCATGACTTTGAATATTTTGCACTTCTACATCTAGCTTAAAACAGATACATTTTGTGGGTTAATTGTGAGACCATGTTGTATCTGCTTATAATTGTTTTCTTTTATAATCTGTTCATCTTAAAGAATGCAATTATGAAATGGAAGTTTGGAATATTAAAGTTAAACAAGGAACATAAAGCACTTAGTTACGATAACTTGTATTCAGTAATTTATATTAACAGTATGACTGTGCTTTAGCCTTTAGTTCCAGCAGTAAGCCAGGAGCAATCTGTTTTGTATTCAAATGTTTATGTACTGTTAAAGAATATAATCCTTGATCTGAGAAAATAGGGCTAAATGCATAAGAGTAAAGTGAAGTCATAGATAACCTGTAACCTGTTCAGTCTGCACAGGCTAAGCAGAAACATCACCTTTCTCTATTATTGTATTTTTGTTTAAAGGATGTCTCTCATTAGTGAAAATCCAGTTTAGACGGGAAATGTTGTCCCTCATTAGCCTGTGCAGACACATGCTTGTCTGTACCTGCTAATCTGGTATGACACTTTGCTCACATGCATCCAATCCCCAGAGAGAGGCCCATATACAATCTATCCCGGCAGGTATTGTCCGTTCAGCGGACACAAGAGAGGATGAGGTACATAACTGCCAGGTGGTGATAGACTCACTGGCTGGTGACGTCCTACATACGTCCCTCACACACATTGCCGGCGCTGATATCATCGACGGGAGCAGAGAGGCGATATCCAACCTGCTCGAAATCTTCAGTGGTCTTCTGGAGTACATGCTCAACAAGATTGACAGTGACATATCCACTGATAATGGTATGAATACTGACTTTTTCCACTATTTTAGTGAGACTTGCTCTGGAAAAACAGGGCTTAAAGTAAAGTTTAGCCCCAGATTAGAGTGTGCATTCCATACAGGCTAATCAGGGATGACACTTTCCTCTTTTACTAAATTTTCTGTTTAAAGGAAGCATCTAGCCTTAGAATCCAGTTTAGGAGGAAAGTGTGTACCTCAATTAGCCTGTGCTTACTACACAGGCTAATCTGGGACAATACTATTTGCATGGGACAACACTATGCACATGCATAAAGTCCCGTTTTCCCAACACATTGCTAAAATGTTCTATTTTCCTCTATGTAATATTTTATCTGCAGCTCTAAGGAATCAGGATCTTGGCAAATTTTGTAAGCAGCTGTCAAACAATGTTTTAGAATATTTTCTCCCTAAAAAGGAAACTAAGTGACTTCCAATGAAATCTAAATCGTAGACTGTAAAACAAGGCAGTGTCATGTTCTGTCAATTTTCTTCATATAGATGAGGATGACCAGAATTTGACGACAGATGACCCGGATCGTATCACACGTGACGAGATTGATGACATCCTTGACATGGAGTTACGACGGGAGAGACTCATGCATGAGGCTGTGGCTGTGAAGAATGGGGGACCAACAGTCGCTTGGGAGGAGGAGTGAGTGAAATGATGGCTGGCATATTTAAGCCTTTTATCTGGGGAAACTGGGCTTAAACCATTTGTGTAAAGTGTCGTCCCTGATTTGTCTGTGCAGTCTGCATGTGCAAATCAGGGAGGACACTTAACGTTTTTATGAAATTTGTTTGTTGAAAGGAAGTCTCTTTGTAAAAGAATTCCATCATGGGCGGAAAGTGTTGTCACTAATTAGCCTGTGCAGACTGCATAGGCTTACCTGGGACACCTAGTTTTCCTATAACGAGACTTGTATTGCTATAGTATTATGGGTTTGATGTTTTGATTGTGGCAACAAAGTGAATTGATAAGTATTGATGCATTGGTTATTTATATGTGAAATTGCGGCGTTCAGCTGTATCTTTGGAATACCACATTTATCCTCTAGCTGCAGTTGTTTATTGTCATGCATTTTATGCCGTAAATCTTTAATGTCTGCAGGCCAAGTCCAAATAAGAAACATGCAGAGCAAAGGAAAACTCAGGATGTACAGAAGCAGGGGAAACCCCAAGAAATGCAAAAGTCAACAAAACCTCAAGAACCACAAAAGTCTGGGAAACCTCAGGGCATAGAGAAGCCACAGACTAAAACAGGTCTGCATTTAGCACTTTGATCAGTTGCTTTTTGTCACTAATAATATTCTTTCATTTTAGATTAGCATTTATACTAAACAAACAAAATCAACATAGGAGGATTATGTTTCGATTATCTGTTTAATTTCAATTATTTGCCATTTAGAATTTTTAATCATGAAGTAATGTCATGATTACCTAAAAAAATTATTTATACTTGTAAAATTATATCCCAATCTTGTGAATCATTACTCCTATGTTAATGATGCTATTGGTGTATTTCAATACCCCACAGAAGACTAATGACCTAAAGTTTTTTTTTTTATATCAGCGTTCTAGATAAGCTGCGCATCAGCGTAAAATATGCATTAGAAATATCAAGATACGCTCAATTCATCATTTACGCGCCAATCTGGACTTACGCAAATGATGTAAATTCTCTGCGTACAATGTAAACAAAAAATATAAACAGCTGATTGTCTTTCGCCAAAATATGTGACTGGTTATCGTAAAAATTAGAGCTAATTTGTGCGCTGGATTGTAGAAATAGTTAGCCAGTCGGTATGTATACTCTGTATCATATAGACGCATGGTAAATTTAGTATTAATTTTTTTTAAAGACAGTCAAGCGCTCATGTGTTTATTAAATTACATGAAGAGGTCAGCATGGCTTCTTCGAAGGCAAAACAAATTACTAATCTCAAAGTAAAATTGAATCTTTTTATACGGCAAAAGTTGTATCGAGTAAAAACATTGTACTGCCAATACTGAATGATTTGATTTCCTGATTTCAAATAAAAAAGGACAAACGCTACTAAAACAACTGTTGAAAGTTGGCAAAAAAGTTTTCTGTGGCTAAAGGTGGTGGAAGCCTATAATCCAAGGACAGTTAAAAAATAAAAAACACTGTTTAACATTATTAAAGTAGTGTGTCTGTACCACGGCTATATTCTTGTTTTACTTTTCGCAAATAACCCTTCAAGCAAGGCAAAATCTGACCATTTACCCCCATGCTTTGGAACGTGGGGGTATTTACCCACATAGGACAAAAATTATCTATATCGCTATATATTAATATACCAAAATTAATATATCTTGGTATATTAACATTTTTTCCCAACATTTTGGGAATGGTTAAAAGTGTTCCAATTTAAGTCAAAACAACATGATTTTTATGTCCCCCACCACTATAGTGGGGGACATATTGTTTTTGCCCTGTCTGTTGTTTGGTTTGTTGGTTGGTTTGTGTTTGTTAGTGCAAACTTTGACATTTGCAATAACTTTTGCAATATTGAAGATAGCAACTTCATATTTGACATGCATGTGTATCTAATAGAGCTGCACATTTTGAGTGGTGAAAGGTCAAGGTAGCCCTTCAAGGTCAAATATATGGGTCAAAATCATTAATTTAATGTACACTTTTGCAATATTGAAGATAGCAACTTCATATTTGACATGCATGTGTATGTATCTCATGGAGCTGCACATTTTGAGTGGTGAAAGCTCAAGGTCATCCTTCAAGGTCAAAGGTCAAATATATGGGGACACAGTGTTTCACAAACACATCGCTTGTTCACAATGCAAAGAGCGCAGCCCAATTCCCAAAATAATTGAAATAAAAAACATTCTCCCTGTCTAACTCTCCCTGTCTAACCAGGGTTCCCGCTGTCGATCGCCATTGTCGCAGATGGCCCCAAATTTAAAGATCTGGCGACAACTTTTCTCAAATGGCGATTTTGCGAAAATCCACATTTTTTCGGCGTAAAATTTCCTTAAATGACATAAAACGCTCTGTTTACCAGCCGGTTTTCGGCAGTCGTAATTCTATAGATTTCCATGACGTAAGCGATAATGCAGTAATCAATGGAGCATGCCGACTGCCGCAAAGTAGCATGTTACCGTGATAATTGGAATACCCGATAATTGTGTGGGGTGTTGTTACAAGTTATCTTAATTGGTCGTCAGTTTTATTGCTTCAGAGATAGGAAAACCTTGAAATATACCGACTTTGCGCTTAAGTGTGAAGTGTTTGTAACAGTAAACGAAGAAGATTAAAGTCTGTTAGGTTGACAACAATGACAATCAAAAAGTTAAGTATCCATTGTTTTTAGCACAATCGGTGTGAGTAAAGGCAATAATTAAACATTTTAAATTGATTGCTGCTATATAAACGTGAAATAATAGTTTCTGTTTCACTCGTAAAAATGGCAAATTCAGAGTGTATGACGCCTAGTAAAAAGCAAACTTTAGAATCAGATAATGTTGAGACTCCTTCAAAAATGCAAAAAACTCTAAATTCACCAGCTAACAGAAATTTCAAAGACTCTTGGCTATCAGAGTTTCCGTTTCTTAAATATGACTTAAAGACAAAATCTATGCTGTGTGAACTCTGTATAACCTCAAAACTTCACAATTCATTTACTACAGGATGTACAGTGTTGAAGAAGGAAAACATTGTTGCATTTGTGATTTATGTTAGATACTGTCATTATACTGTTGTATTATGTTATTTCATAACTTATTAAATGTGCTGTTGTTAAATGAATTGTTAAATGTGCTGTTATTTAATCAACTTATTAAACATACTGTGAAATGCTAAGTTGTTGCTTGTATTTTTATATCATGATCATCTTTGTCCCAATGTGGCCCCCGGTTGGCGACTACTTTTTAAATTTGGCGAAAATAAGTGGCGACAACTTTTTAAAGCCCAGAGGGAACCCTGCTAACTCTCCCTGTTATACTTTGTGAAGATGAGGGTGAGACAACAGCAGACCTGATCAAGGAGAGTGAAGAGATAGAGCGTCGTCTTGCAGAGACTCGGCAGATCATCCGGGACAACGAGGCCCTAGAGCGCAGACTGGCCGAGACTCGGGCACGGGCGACACAGGCCAGTATGGGACCCACGGAGACTGATAGTCCCCTTGTGGAGCCCAGAGAAACACTGGAGCCCAGATCGGGTAGGCTGTTGTTGATGTTTAATGCGGTGTTAGATATAGATAGCTGTCTTGAATGTAAACGGGATTTTTTAAACATGAAATATTACTATTTGTTTTTCTTTTTTATGGATTTTTTTTATGCCCCCCTTCGAAGAAGAGGGAGTATATTGCTTTGCTCATGTCGGTAGGTCGGTCCGTCTGTCCGTCCAACATGAAACTTCATAGGTACATTGATCATGACTAGCAGATGACCCCTATTGATTTTGAGGTCACTAGGTCAAAGGTCACGGTGACCCGAAATAGTAAAATGGTTTCCGGATGATAACTCAAGAACGCATACGCCTAGGATCATGAAACTTCATGGGTAGATTGATCATGACTTGCAGATGACCCCTATTGATTTTGAGGTCACTAGGTCAAAGGTCAAGGTCACGGTGACCCGAAATAGTAAAATGATTTCTGGATGATAACTCAAGAACGCATACGCCTAGGATCATGAAACTTCATGGGTAGATTGATCATGACTCGCAGATGGCCCCTATTGATTTTGAGGTCACTAGGTCAAAGGTCAAGGTCATGGTGACAATGAAATAGTAAAATGATTTTCGGATGATAATTCAAGAACGCATATGCCTAGGATCATGAAACTTTATAGGTAGATTGATCATGACTTGCAGATGACCCCTATTGATTTTGAGGTCACAAGGTCAAAGGTCAAGGTCACAGTGACCCGAAAAAGTAAAATGATTTTCGGATGATAACTCAAGAACGCTTTTGCCTAGGATCATGATACTTCATAGGTACATTGATCGTGACTTGCAGATGACCCCTATTGATTTTCAGGTCACTAGGTCAAAGGTCAAGGTCACAGTGACAAAAGTCGTATTCACACAATGGCTGCCAGTACAATGGACAGCCCATATGGGGGGCATGCATGTTTTACAAACAGCCCTTGTTTAAAATATGGTTAAAAAAATGTGTAAATTACTTCTTAATGCTCCATGTTATCAAAAAATAAAATTCCTAAGGTATCAAAAGAGTGTAATTAGTGACTTGCAGGGGTTTTCATACACAATTAAGGCTTTTAATATTATTAAACAAGTTGCGGAATTAACTTGAAAAAGGCAGTGAAATAACAGTCATTTTTAGCTCATCTATTTTTTGAAAAAAAATTATGAGCTATTGTCATCACCTTGGCGTCGGCGTTGGCGTTGGCGTCGGCGTCCGGTTAAGTTTTGCGTTTAGGTCCACTTTTCTCAGAAAGTATCAATGCTATTGCATTCAAACTTGGTACACTTACTTACTATCATGAGGGGACTGGGCAGGCAAAGTTAGATAACTCTGGCGTGCATTTTGACAGAATTATGTGCCCTTTTTATACTTAAAAAATTGAAAATTTTGGTTAAGTTTTGCGTTTAGTTTCACTTTTCTCAGTAAGTATCAATGCTATTGCATTCAAACTTGGTACACTTACTTACTATCATGAGGGGACTGGGCAGGCAAAGTTAGATAACTCTGGCATGCATTTTGACAGAATTATGTGCCCTTTTTATACTTAGAAAATTGACAATTTTGGTTAAGTTTTGTGTTTAGGTCCATTTTATTCCTTAAGCATCAAAGCTATTGCTTTCATACTTGCAACACTTACTAACTATCATAAGGGGACTGTGCAGGCAAAGTAATGTAACTCTGACTGGCATTTTGACAGAATTATGTGCCCTTTTTATACTTAGAAAATTGAAAATTTGATTAAGTTTTGTGTTTAGGTCCACTTTATTCCTACAGTATCAAAGCTATTGCTTTCATACTTGCAAGATTTATGAACTATCATAAGGGGACGGTGCAGGCAAAGTTATGTAACTCTGACTGGCATTTGGACGGAATTATGGGCCCTTTATACTTAGAAAATTGAAAATTTGGTTAAGATTTATGTTTTGGTCCACTTTACCCCTAAAGTATCATAGATATTGCTTTCATACTTGGAACACTCACAAACTATCATAAGGGTACAGTAAAAGGACAAGTTGCATAACTCTGGTTGTCATTGTTACGGAATTATGGCCCTTTTTTGACTTAGTAACTTTTAATATATGGTTAAATTTTGTGTTTCGATCCACTCGAAGTATCAAGGCTATTGCTTTCAAACTTCAAATACTTACATGCTATCATGAGGTTACTGTACCTGGCAACTTGAATTTTACTTTGACCTTTGAATGACCTTGACTCTCAAGGTCAAATTATTAAATTTTGCTAAAATTGCCATAACTTCTTTATTTATGATTAGATTTGATTGATACTTTGATGAAACTACTCTTACCTGACATACCACAATAGACTTCACCCAAACCATCCCCCGTGCCCTCCCCTCCTCCCCCCTCCCCTCCCCCTAATTTTTTTTTTTTTTTTAAGATCATCTCACAAATGACCACCACACCCTCACACTATACCCCCCCCCCCCCCCCCCCCCCAATTTTTTTTTTTTTTTTTTTCTTTTTTTTTTAAGATCATCTCACAAATTATCACCACACCCTCACACTATACACCCCCCCCATTTTTTTTAAAAAACGGTTATGTTTGAAATACCGTCCAACCATCGCACCCAAAACCCCCCCCCCCCCCCCGATTTTTTTTTTTTTTTTCGCTTTTTTGGAAGATAATGTAATAAATGTCCACAACCCCACACTATACACCCCTCTTCACTCCACTCCTCCCTCCTTTGTGATTGAAAATGAGAGTACCCTTCACCTTTAAAAAAAAAATAGATGAGCGGTCTGCACCCGCAAGGCGGTGCTCTTGTTTAAATTAAGCATTAAATTAACGAACAGTTTATTTTCCCCTTTCAAAATTAGAATGTTTTCACTGTATGTGCTAGGAGGGGACAGTACTCTGGATCGCCAGCGCGAGACACGGGCCGACATAATCAGACGCCTGGAGAATGACCCACGCTACAAGTACATGCTACCACCGACCCAGAGCCAGACCCAGGCAGCAGACGAACAGACAGACGAGACTTTCCGCACGCTGCAGAGCATGGTGGAGGAGACGGCTGCCATGGCACGTGCCGCTGTGAAGTGTAACCCGCAGGAGGCGCGCTCTCTACTGCAGTCCATGGAGACAAATAAACGGTGGGTACACCATTTGTGATGTGAGGAATGGAAACACTCATTTCTGTAAATTTCAGTGACTGCCAAAGTGCTCAGGCTTGGGTAGGGATGGAAATTAGGAGGGGCCTACTGGCTTATGGAGTTATACATCGATCTCAATATGTGAAAATAGCCTTAATGCGCGTGCAAAAATTCTCTTGCCAGATAAGTTAATACAGTCTGCACTGGCTTATCAGGTATGACACTAAATGCTTTAATTGAATTTGTTTGTTTAAAGATGTCTCGTCTAAACAAAGATTCAGATGGACATTCTACTGAATGTGAGTTTCAAATGTTGATCAATCAGAAATCTTCAAACCACATGTCATTGAAAAAGATTTTGCAAAACCACAAAAAAATCATGCTGATGAGTATAATTGATTGTATGGTAAGTGTTCTGATAGAATGATTGTGAACATTTGTATGTGTCCATTAAAATCTGTGTATATATATGTATAAAAGTCTGCATGGTGTATGTAGTTTACCAGAGAGATCTCGACGAGAGAGACAGTATGAGGGGTCGAGGTCTAGGACAGCCAAGCGGGCATCCCCGTCTGCCAGACATGCCAGTCCCAAGTCTGCTGAGAGACTGTCAGATAATGAGGTAGGCTGATTTGTACTAAACAGACTGGGCTTGTGATTCATTTATTAGCTCATCTATTTTTTGAAAAAAATATGAGCTATTGTCATCACCTTGGCGTCGGCGTCAGTGTCCTGTTAAGTTTTGCGTTTAGGTCCACTTTTCTCAGAAAGTATCAAAGCTATTACATTCAAACTTGGTACACTTACTTAATATCATGAGGGGACTGGGCAGGCAAAGTTAGATTACTCTGGCGTGCATTTTGACAGAATTATGTGCCCTTTTTATACTTAGAAAATTGAAAATTTTGGTTAAGTTTTGTGTTTAGGTCCATTTTATTCCTTAAGTATCAAAGCTATTGCTTTCATACTTGCAACACTTACTAACTATCATAAGGGGACTGTGCAGGAAAAGTAATGTAACTCTGACTGGCATTTTGACAGAATTATGTGCCCTTTTTATACTTAGAAAATTGAAAATTTGGTTAAGTTTTGTGTTTAGGTAGACTTTATTCCTACAGTATCAAAGCTATTGCTTTCATACTTGCAACACTTATTAACTATCATAAGGGGACTGTGCAGGCAAAGTTATGTAACTCTGACTGGCATTTGGACGGAATTATGGGCCCTTTATACTTAGAAAATTGAAAATTTTGTTAAGTTTTGTGTTTTGGTCCACTTTACCTGTTGGGAATTTGTACATGTTACGACGCTTTCGCGCAATTGCGCGGAACGTCATGTTACGTTAACGTCATAACTGTGAGTTCGTTGTTTATATACATTGAGATTTGAAATAGATTCAGAACTAGACACAACGTTTTCTTCCTTTTATACGATCACAAGACATTTTGGTGCCGTGACAAACTAGTAAATAGTCGAAATATGCAGCTGAACAAGCTCATTGCGATGCGCGACGGTCATCGTCGCCTTATATCCAGAGAACTAGAGAGATTCGACTCAACCGAGTTAACGACATCAGAGTACGAGAGATTACTTCACATGATTGTGGAAGAAGCAGAAGAAGTGAGAACGCTGAACGATAAGATCGTCAACCATAACGATATCGAAGATTTATCATCGGAACTGGTTGAGGGAAAATCATATTCATTCGACCTAGAGTTAAAGATACAAAGACTTAGAGATAATCGGAATAAACGTATCGGAAACAAAGAAGAAATAACATCGAACGTTTCACAAGACATTTATCAAAACAGGAAGCAGCCCGACTACACCGTGCACAGCATTCCGGTCGTGAACAACGCCCCCTACCTTGCACAACAACTGCTGACTCAGGCGACACCGGCCGCTCCCTTAACATACAAGCTACCGCGCTACAAATACCACGCCATTGAGAAGCATGTGATGGGTAATTCAGCGATAATCCTGCCCAGACCGGATGTGCTTCAGGGAGTGGATAACGCTACGATCAAGATGTGCACAAATAGCAGAACCCGAAACACACACTCGGAAAAGAAGACAAAAACAGATGCAGTTAATCGTTCAAATTACACAAAGGATACATTGACTCCCCGGCGTGTATTTCTAGTACAAAAGGGATCTCACGCCGGGAACCAAGAAGACAATCTGATGGAAGCGGTACAAGAGAGTGGTTCAGATGACTCGGGTAAAAAAGATGTGACGTTCACTTTAAGTGGCAACAGTCAGGAAGAGAGCACGATGATCTCCACGTTGGTTATACCGGACCGCACGATTCCCTGCAGCCAGAGGATGCCATTCAAAAGCGACAACGAGCCGGTTTTCAACAGTGCGCCGGAAGTGGATGAGAGCGGCGATACATTCCTCAAGCGCCTGCAGCGCTCCAAACTACAGAGTCCAAATGATTCGTGTATGCCGTCGGGTCATGAGTTTTGCTTCGAGGCAGTAGTGAATAAACGTTACAACCGCTGGAAACGACGCCGACGGAAAAAGAACTCTAAGCACCGACAGCCGGTCGTCATCCCTGGCAGCGGCAGCTCTGACGAAAATGACGAAAGAAACTCTGTTATAGAACGAATCATTGACACCATGTATGAACAAATCCACGGGCCCGTTCCGCATACCCCGAACGGATCCAGCGACACACAGCGCACGCGCAATTGCCGAAGCTGGGAAAAGGAATCGTCCACTAATATCGTTTCCGGCGACGATGGTGACGTAGACCCATCGAGTGGCAATTACAACGCTAGTTCGTCTTCTTTATCGACAGACGTTCTACGCGTCACATACGATAACATTCGGCATATAGCAGACAGCTCTGTGTATACTACTGATACTAAAGTGTATTCCCCACAGGGCTACCGCGTTCGACCGGAAGCGAGCGACAGTGGCACCACCTCGGAAGATATGTGCGCCTGGTCGCACATTGAACAATACAAACATGAGATACTGATGCGCCTTAAATACACCCCCGAGGAGGTGGTCAAGGGAAATGATGGACTGGTGCAATCAACAAAAATTCGTGTTGGAAATTGACAAATAGACAAATTACATAACTATATTCCCTGTAAGTGAAGTGAAAATAATAAAACATTTATAAAACTGGTGATTGATTTCATATACTGAATGTTTTCATTGTGTTGAGTATGTTGCAAATTAAGTTGTGTTTATATTTTGTTTAAAATGTATTTTCGTCCCAGATATAACATTTATGTTGTATTTATCAAATTATTTGTTTAATGCTTCGATATTTTAAGTGCATATTCACGTATTTCTATATGTTTATTCACATTTTGCGGCCCCGAGTATGTTGGGAATTTGTACATGTTACGACGCTTTCGCGCCATTGCGCGGAACGTCACGTTACGTTAACGTCATAACTGTGAGTTCGTTGTTTATATACATTGAGATTTGAAATAGATTCAGAACTAGACACAACGTTTTCTTCCTTTTATACGATCACAAGACATTACCCCTAAACCATCATAGATATTGCTTTCATACTTGGCACACTCGCAAACTATCATAAGGGTACAGTAAAAGGACAAGTTGCATAACTCTGGTTGTCATTTGGACAGAATTATGGCCCTTTTTTGACTTAGTAACTTTGAATATATGGTTAAATTTTGTGTTTCGATCCACTTTACTTCTAAAGTATCAAGGCTATTGCTTTCAAACTTCAGATACTTTCATGCTATCATGAGGTTACTGTACCTGGCAAGTTGAATTTTACCTTGACCTTTGAATGACCTTGACTCTCAATGTCAAATTATTAAATTTTGCTAAAAATGCCATAACTTCTTTTGTTATGATTAGATTTGATTGAAACTTTGACAAAACTACTTTTACCTGACATACCACAATAGACCCCCCCCCCCCACCAAAAATCCCCCCCCCCCCTATTTTTTTTTTTTTTTTTTAAGATCATCTCACAATTGACCACCACACACTATACTATACCCCCCCCCCACCCCACCCCCACCCCATTTTTTTTATTGAAATACCGTCCAACCATCGCACCCAAGAATACCCCTCCCTCCCCCCGTATTTCCCCCCCCCCCCCCCCGAATTTCCCCCCCCTAATTTTTTTTTTTTTTTAAAGATCATCTCACAATTGACCACCACACCCTCACACTATACTATACCCACCCCACTCACCCACCCCATTTGATTTTTTTTGAAACGGTGAAAAAACACAAATATTTATTTTTATTATTTTATGTTTGAAATACCGTCCAAGCATCGCACCCAAGAATACCCCCCCTCCCCCTCCCCCCCCCCCCCCCGAATTCCCCCCCCCCCCCCCCCCCAAATTTTTTTTTTTTTTTTTTTTTTAAGATCATCTTACAAATGACCACCACACCCTCACACTATATTATACCCCCCCAACCCCCCCCCATATTTTTTTTTTTGGAACGGTTAAAAAACACAAATATTTATTTTTATTATTTTATGTTTGAAATACATCCAACCATCGCACCCAAGAATACCCCCCCACCCCCCCCCTCCCCCCCCCCCCTCCCCCCCCACACAAATTCCCCCCCTAATTTTTTTTTTTTTTTTTATTAATCATCTCACAAATGACCACCACACCCTCACACTATACTATACCCCGCCCCACCCCACCCCACCCCCCCCCCCCATTTATTTTTTTTTTGAAACGGTTAGAAAACACAAATATTTATTTTTATTATTTTATGTTTGAAATACCGTCCAACCATCGCACCCAAGAATCCCCTCCCCCCCCCCCCCCCCAATGTAATTAATGTCCACGCCCCCACACTATACACCACTCTTCACTCCACCCCTCCCTCCTTTGTGATTGAAAATGAGAGTCCCTTCACCTTTAAAAAGAAAATAGATGAGCGGTCTGCACCCGCAAGGCGGTGCTCTTGTTGCTTTGTGTTTTAAGTTCCTTCAACAGTCTGGAAAAAAATAATCTCTTGCATATGGTTTGCAGTGTGGTGCATGATTTAAATGATTTTGTACTGTTTTAAATCTGGGGTAAATAACTTTGTCAGAATCCTAACTTTGCCATGCTAATTTCCATTAATGTAGTATTTTCTTACTAAAGAAAGTAAATGTACAGTCAATCTTGTATTTAGAGACCACTAAAGGGAGTAACCAAAATTTGGTCTCTTAATAAAATGGTCTTTAAATAAAAAAGCCATTGGGGATGAATGCAGACCTTTGATTATAAACCCAGATGTAGGATTATCTCCTTTTGACAAATTGATTTCAGCTCATGTAATCAAATGAATATAAATATAAATAAAATGAATAAAACAATGTTTACTTAAAATTAGTTTTATTTGTTCTCTCTAATTGAATGAATGTAGAATTTAATGTTATATACAATGTAATTGGTTTGCATTGAGAATTAGGGTTTTTCCGACTTGAAACTCATTCGCGATTTAATTTACGTGCACTTTTTCTCTTCGACACTTCCAATACCCGAATTGTCTCATTTAACGTTGACATTTTAATTTCTGCATGTAAGCTTATGGAAATCTGACTTGATTATGGCACATAGCTAAATAAATAAAACATGTCGATTGAAATAGAAATAAACAGGCTTGATTGGAAAATTTTCTAACACAAACTTATTAGCATAATAGCAATTACATTTTTTAATGAACCGATTTCAACACATGTTACAGAGCAATAGTTTATTGTTTACACCTCTCGAGAACTCTGTGAAAATGTTTGTCGCGTCGGCGCTTTGTTTCTGCAATAAAATCGGTGATCAAATGTGTTATTTAAGTCCCAGATAATAAACCCTTAGACTGTTGGCAATACCTCACTGTATTATTCAACACCAAAAATTGGTACGCAGTCAGCATTAACACCGGTCAGAACCAGTCATGAGACAAAGGAAAATGGCTGGTGTGAAATCAAAACAAAGGTGTAATCGTTAATCTTATTGGCTTAGATAAGCAATTAGCACTTATTTGTCCCTAAACGGTCAACAGATTTACCACGTTTACCTCAAAGTGGTCGCTTAATTCAAGACTTGGACATAAAAATACACTAAAATCAGCGGTCGCTAGTCGCGTAAGACAAAGTCGCTTAATACAATACAGGCATTTCCCCAGGAATTTGGGCAGGCACAGCGGAAAGACAGCGTTGACGGGGGTTGGTGCGGAAGGGGGCTTGGCCCCTTCCGCGTGTCGATTTTTTTTATTGTTTTTAACTGTTCTAAATCAAAATCTACACTACTTGGGAGCTTCTAAAACACAACATTTTCTCTTTTTTTATTTATTTATTTGTCCTCAATTTATTTCATTCAAGTCATGTATTTAAATATTAAATAAAAAGCAGAATAACAGTAGACATTAGCAAGCAAAACATGATTGAAAAACAACAACAATACAGTCACATATTACATGTTCAAAACACTGTTCTGCGAGGCTTCTCCTGGTGCCAGGCATCCACCATTTTCCCGAAGTCTACTGCCTCAATGTCTGGCCCTTCAATGCTGACCGTCATCAGTGCATTGAGGACAGCAGACTTCATGCGAGAACGATTTTCCGTCTTTATCCTTTTCATCGTGCTGAATCCCCTCTCGCAGTCTGAAATACACACAATATTGTAAACTAATCTGAAATAATATCTATTGAATCGCTTTGATTTAAGAACAAAGAGATATTTAAGCAAAACAAAAACATCATTCGTTTGTTATTGTGCTCTTGACAGCCTAGTCAAGTACCTACCAGCTGTAGATGTAGGGAGGAGCAGGCCAACGGCTGCCAGCTTGTAGAGCTGGTCGTGGCTATTACGCAAATGGATTGTCACCCACTCCATTGCCTCTTCAGCCTTCTTCTCTGTGCCCTGTAGGCTGCCTCGAACCTGCCTCCAGTTGTGCAGTGTTGCGTCAACGGGAAGGTTGAAGTGGTCAGCCAGTTTCTAAACAATAAAAAAGTTACACTGATTGATTTTATAAATATTGTCACACAATCTGATAATTAACAATTGATTATAATGGAGTACATCTTTGAAATTATATTGGTTGACTGTAAATATCATGTTCTAGTTTAGTGCATTACCTTGATGTCCTGTTCGCCATGGTTGCCCATATCTCCAGTGGGGAACTTTGTGGTGTTGAAAGCCTCGAAGAGCTGCAGCAATGGCAAGTCTGGAAATCGCTCTTCTATGTTGGACATCAGCTGCTGCACAAAAGGCCGGTACAACTGGAAATGAGTTGGAAACAGATTAATTATTGATATGCCAAGTGTTAGCTTGTCTTTGTATTTATTTACTAATACATTAAGATTGTTGCAGCTTAATGAACTCCTATGCTAGCAAAAACATACCTTGTCCGTGAAATGCTGGACCTGCTCTTCAGTGGGCACAGTGATGCCAAAGCCATCTGCATGGAGACGGGCCACTCTATCGGGGGCTGCCTGGAAGTGTTCTCCTGGGGTATTCAAGAGGCCCTGAAGAATGGCCAGAGTTCCAAGGACTAGAGGCTTGATGCATGTGTAGATTGCATCTTTTGCCTGAAACACACATAACTATATATAGACTCGGGCTTGTGTATAATAATACACTTAAACAAAATAAACGAAACTGGAAACATAAGAAATATAATTAACACTGGCTGAAATACATTTTCTATTTGTTTTTTGTGTACATACCTGCATTGCCTTGGAAAGATCAGAAAGATGTGGAAGCACGTCACACATCATGTGCAGTGTCAGCACAAACTGGTAGTTCTGAGAGAATTTTGCGAGACCAGCTGCCCTTGCATCGTTTCTTTCTTCGGCCTCACGATCCAAGCTTTTGTAAACAGAGGGAAGGCACCTCCTCAGGGTAGTGGTCGCCTTGTCATGCGACAGCCAACGCACATCCTTCGCCTCCACAAGCTTGAGATCTGGCTCCTGGAGTAACTCCTTAAAATACAAGATTTAATGACAACATTTCAAAACAAAACAGTATAAATCTCCACATGCTTTAAATATCATGATTATTTCTGTCAACAAAATTACCTAATAAATTAAACAAATAACTATTTTTGTTTTTGCTCTTTAAACACTTACTTGAATCTCGTGTAATCCCCGCGTTCGCACAGCACTCTTTGCGTAGAAACGATACAAGTCTCCAATGATGTCCTTAAACTTGAGCATGTATGTCAATCCATTTGCTGCTTGTCCGGCTGCCAGGGCGAGACGGTGAGCCACACAATGGTTGTTTATGAGGTGCGGTACAAGTTTCCTCAACTGGGCAGCGACACCATTTTTTGAACCCACCATAACAGGGGCACCATCGCTGCCGAAGGCACACATACGATCGAGTGGCAGATGGAGCTCTCTAAGGTGTGTTGTGAGACTTGTAGTGATGGTCTCTGCCTTGCAGTCGTTTAGTGGCAGTATTGACAGGAATCTTGTCTGGCTCCTGCCATCTTTCAGGAACCTGATGAATATCATGTCAGGAATTATAACAGAGATGTTTATCAAAATATCAGGAATTATAACAGATATTTTTATCAGAATGCCATTAACAACAGAAGCTCTAACAAACTACTAGATTTAAGTTGTACAGTCTTGTTCTGCCCCAATGTACCTTATATATACTGTCATCTCACTGATAACAGATATATCTGTTGTCTCATCCACCATGATGGTGTACCATGGGGAGTCGATGGCCTGGGTCAGGATGTCCTGCCGAATGATGTTGCCCATGGCCAGAACCGCTTCCTGTACAAAGCGCTGCGATTCACCTTTGTTGTTCTGACCCTGGTTCATGTTAGCCAGGATGGAGCAGCCTTGTAGCTTCACTGAAACAGCAATTATTCAACATACATTTTTTATTAGCAAGCAACTTTATGAAATGCTCTTTATTGATATAGAAAATATTAAAATAAGCAATGTCCGAATATCATAATGCGCAGTTACTTACCAAGATCATTAAGAGGGAGGTAGTTTGTTGTGTGAGGAACTTCCTGCTTCATCAACCAGTACAAATTCTTGAATGCTGCGATCCTAGCACTTTTCTGTAGACAGCCCATCTCTTCAAGCTGCCCCACCAGATTTCTTGGAGCCAGGCGGTTTGCCTCCAGAAGTTTGGCCTGGGAGTGGGTCTCTGTCCTCTGATGGCGATTAAGTGAGTCCCTTGCTATCCAAGTGCAAGGCACATCTACCCACGGGGCACTACCGATTGCTGAACGCGCAGGTCTGCACATGTGACGAATGCACAAAGAGCACATCATACCTACAAAATATTTTTATTTTCAAACAACTGTTGTATTACATATTCCATTGCATGTTTGAAAAGTTACATTTATTTATGCGTTCATATTGAAATGTAATGATCTGAAATGAACAGGCTAATCATGGACGTCACTTTACGTACATGCATTAAACCACCTTTTCTCAGAGCGCTACTCATTTGCGAACTGCACAGGCTAATCTGTGACGTCACTTTACGCACATGCATTAAACCCCCTTTTCTCAGAGCGCTACTCATTTGCGAACTGCACAGGCTAATCTGTGACGTCACTTTACGCACATGCATTAAACCCCCTTTTCTCAGAGCACGACTCATTTGTGAAAAGTTAAATGCTTGTTATATAACCCAAGTGCGGTAAAGAACTCAACACTCTTACCTCCTTCAACTTCTGTGACCCATGGAAAATCTTGCTTCCAACTACTATCGAACCCACTGGCACGCTGCTTGGACCGCTTTGTTGGTGGTTGGGAAGTCTCATGATCACTTGCTACGTCCTGGACACTTTCACGTTCACTTATTGAACTCTCTGACAGCGACGGTTCATTATTAATCCTGACCAAGAAATTAGTTATCACAGATTTGCCAGACACAGGGACTGGTCGTTTCTTAGACCTAATCATTCTGTCATGCACAAAAACTCAAGAAAAATGTGTTGCAGGTATTTAGCTGTTATTAGCGTATTCCGTGAATACGAAAGAAACTATTTGATCTGAATAAATTAAGTGTCAGTACTGTAAAGTTATAGTCGCCGATGAAAAAAATAGTGTGAAAACATTTGTAGTGGGCGGGAGCAATCAAATGAGACTTCTAATTAAGGTTAATTGTAATTATAACTTAAATTACCCACAACCGCAACAAACAAAAGTAACTGTTTATTTTTGAAGTACCGCTAAAATCGTCGTTAACAATTAAAATAAAACAAACAAACCAATTGAGCATAACTTTAACTGCTCTTACGCCACTAGTACCGGTAGTAATCGATCATTATCACCCATTAGGGGACAAACACCATAATTGACCCCCATAAACGACCCGTAAATCGTTCGCACATCTTATCAAAGCCCATTATGCACACACCGCTGATTAGCGCGTGCGCGTTTTATCTGGTCGTCGGCCGAATGCAGACAACATTCGGATCAGAGCTTGCGAGCGCTTGTGAAATTTTCAAGCGTCGCGGCGACATGATCGGAAAAACAAGCGCCGCGGGGAGATTGATTTTGAACTCCAAGCACCGCGCACCCGCTGTTCTAAAACCGCCTGGGGAAATGCCTGCAATATGAAAATATAGTTAAAACGCTCGGGCGGGATTTAAAGTGGTCGCATAAGACAAAAGTCGCTTAATTCAAGTGGTCGCAAGCACAAGATTGACTGTATAATGTTTAATTTAGATTCTGTATTGTTCTCCTTATGAGCCATGCTCTAGGAAAACTGGGCTTAATGCATGTATGTAATATATTGTCCCATATTAGCCTGTGCAGTTGCCTTTATTGGATTTTCCCTAGAAACAACTTCCTTTAAACAAAAAAAGCAATAAAAGTGGAAAGTGTCGTCCCTTACAAACCTGCGGGGACTTCACAGGTTGATCTTGGGCACCACTTGACGCACAAACAATAATCCTGACTTTCCCTTAATGAGGATCATTTGTTCACTGTTGTTCCTGTTACAGTTGACGCCAAGCAAGGCCAAAAGGAAGGTGTCATTCCTGATGGAGAGGTCACTTACAGACACCAGTACTGACCTCTCAAGGTCGTCCCCTACAAGGTGAGCTAGATACTCAGACTGGCATGGTTTACCGATCTCTTTTAGATATAAGCCCTGCTCTGTGATGTTTAATGCATGTGTGTTAAGTGTCATCCCTGCTCTGTGATGTTTAATGCATGTGTGTTAAGTGTCATCCCTGCTCTGTGATGTTTAATGCATGTGTGTTAAGTGTCATCCCTGCTCTGTGATGTTTAATGCATGTGTGTTAAGTGTCATCCCTGCTCTGTGATGTTTAATGCATGTGTGTTAAGTGTCATCCCTGCTCTGTGATGTTTAATGCATGTGTGTTAGATATAAGCCCTGCTCTGTGATGTTTAATGCATGTGGTGTTAAGTGTCCTCCCTGACCAGATCAGCCTGTGCAGTCTGCTGTTAGTTATGTTGCACTTAACATTGTAATGGCGTAGCTTAAACTCTTTCCCACTCAGAAGCAAGTGAAAATGGCCATGGGCAAACAGCATTAAACCAAAACAGCCTGCGTCGCAGTCTGTTCAGGTTTTTGCTATTTGCTGCTTGTCCGTCTCTTAGGGTTGAAAATGAAGCCTTGAAAACTTGAATCTAGTTAGAAATGTCTTTAATTAAGTTTAACTTTCTAAGGGACTACAAATTTGTAAAAAAACATATGGGCTGTGCTCTGTGAAAAGGGGGTTTAATGCATGTGCGAAAAGTGCCGTCCATGATTAGCCTGTGCAATCCACACATGCTAATCTGGGACAACACTTTCTGCCTAAACTGATTTTTTGCTAAGAAGAGTCTTTCTTTAAACGAAAAATACCATAAAAGTAGAAAGTGTCGTCCCTGATTGGTAATCTGGTCCGGCACCTTATGCACATTCATTAAATCCCCTTTTCACAGACCACAGCCTGTATCTAAATGGTAAAGGGTTAAACCCTGACGCTTTTTTCCAAAACAGCTGTAGCATAATTTATTGCTGCATATAGTCTTGATTTATTCTTGGATGAAATATGAGAACAAATTATTTTTGTATCAGTTACAAAATTTCTAAAACTTTTGATCTGTTTGTGATTGACAGGCGAAGTTACCATGAGTCCAGCTCAGAAAACACCAGTTATCAAGACAGACTTCGAAAACAGTCAGTACAAGAATTTGCAATTAAGAAACTTTTTATCTGGGCTGTGCTCTGTGAAAAGGGGGTTTAATGCATGTGCGTAAAGTGTTGTCCCAGATTAGCCTGTGCGAAACTGACTTTTAATATTTCTGATCAAACTGAGCTTATATGAGCTGTGCTCTGTAAAAAGGAGGTTTGATGTATGTGCATTAAGTTTTGTCCCAGATTAGCCTGTGCAGTCTGCACAGGCTAATCAGGGACGACACTTTCTGCCTTAACTGGAATTTTGCTACCAAGAGACTTTCTTGAAACGAAAAATAACATAAAAGCTGAAAGTGTCATCCCAGACTGCAGAGGCTAATCTGGGACAACACTTTACGCACATGCAATAAACCCCTTTTTCACACACAGCCCATGTATATTTGATATCCTTACCTGAGCACAATATGCTTATGATCGCCATTTGTTGTGCGTAGTCAAGTGTGGTTTGTCATTTGCTTTCTGAACGCTTTATGTTATGTCGTTATAAATAAACTATTCGAACTGTCCAGAAGTCTCATATTTAACCACTCTCATCATGAAACTAGTTCAGAACATAAACACAATATCTGGACTGAGTTTGAAAAAGATAATGGTTTGATCAGAAACATGGCTGCCATGAATTGAGGCAGTTTTCCATGTAAGTAAGTCTATTGTGAAACCTTTTGAATACTACTTGTTCATAACAATTTAGTTCCTTGGGGTCTCAGGTGAACATCTGAGGGCCAGAGAGACCCTCTCGAATATTTTAGATATAATATTTTCTTCTTTTCTAAATTTAATTAAAACTGTTCATTTCAAATGAAGTCTATGGGTGGAAAACTGGGCATACTGCACATGTTAGTCCAGAACTGCACTTGCCATGTATTTGAGCCTTGTTATGCGAAAACTGGGCTCAATGCACGTGTGTAAAGGGTTATCTGATATTAGCGTTTGCAGTCTGATCATTCTTATCAGGGACAACACTTATGACTTTATTTTTCGCTTGAAGGAAGTCTCTTTTTAGCAAAAAACCAGTTAAAGGGTTAAGTCTGCTCCCTGATTAGCCTGTTGTACTGCACAGGCAAATCTGGGACGACATTTTACGCATATGCATTAAGTCCAGTTTTCCCAGAACACTGCTCAAATGACCCTTTATTCAGCATTGTTTCCACTTGGCAAGGTACAAGGGTATCGTGACCCTTTATTCAGCATTGTTTCCACTTGGCAAGGTACGAGGGTATCGTGACCCTTTATTCAGCATTGTTTCCACTTGGCAAGGTACGAGGGTATCGTGACCCTTTATTCAGCATTGTTTCCACTTGGCAAGGTACGAGGGTTTCGTGACCCTTTATTCAGCATTGTTTCCACTTGGCAAGGTACGAGGGTATCGTGACCCTTTATTCAGCATTGTTTCCACTTGGCAAGGTACGAGGGTATCGTGACCCTTTGTTCATCATTGTTTCCACTTGGCAAGGTACGAGGGTATCGTGACCAGTCTGTTGTCCGATGATGACTCACCGGACCGACAAAAGGCAGCAGCCCGCAGCAGTCGGTACAAGGAGCTGGCTAGTCGCCCGCACGCCCTGTACACACTGGGACAGACTCAGCAGGTCGTTAGTCAGGAGAAGGAGGTTGCTCAGAAGAAAATGGGGGTAAGTGCATGGCAGGGATAATTTTCAGATGCTAGTTTTATGATATACAATGCACCTTAAAGACATCTTATCTTAAGTAGTATAAACATTTCTAATAATTTGTTTATATATTTAATCCCTTATTTATTTTGCTTCTTTCGTAAAAATTCATCATCTTAGCCATTTTTTTTTTTCGTAAAACATTCTGATGTCAACAATCATACATTTTCTCACCAAAAGAAAGTGACCTAAGGAGTTTATTACTTTCTTTTTTTTAAATTTAGAGTCTGTTCAGATTCAAATATAGAGCCCTGTATTTAAATATCTTTATAGGATCTCTGTTAGAACTAGTCCTTTGATTGACGCCTTTAGAATTTTGATTGTATACTTTGCGGACCGAGCAGTATATTAAGGGGTGTTGCTGCAGTTTTGCTGATTTTTTCCATCAAATAGATTTACTATATACAAATACTATATGAAAAATGAAAAAAAACATATGGTCACCACCTTGGTTTGATTTTATTCACCATTATATAAACTTGTACTTTTTCAATAAAACTGAAAAATCTCTAATTGCGTAAAATGGATTAATAACACATGAAATTGGCAACATGTAGATATTATATAAGCAAAGATACATCATATACCATTTAATTAAACCACACACTACCAATAAAATGGAATAAACAAGTTAAATTTTAAGAAATGTATTTTTTATAATTTTTATGTCTTCCTAAAAAACGTCATTTTTAGCTCATCTATTTTTTGAAAAAAAATTATGAGCTATTGTCATCACCTTGGCGTCGGCGTCGGCGTTGGCGTTGGCGTTGGCGTTGGCGTTGGCGTCGGCGTCCGGTTAAGTTTTGCGTTTAGGTCCACTTTTCTCAGAAAGTATCAATGCTATTGCATTCAAACTTGGTACACTTACTTACTATCATGAGGGGACTAGGCAGGCAAAGTTAGATAACTCTGGCGTGCATTTTGACAGAATTATGTGCCCTTTTTATACTTAAAAAATTGAAAATTTTGGTTAAGTTTTGCGTTTAGTTCCACTTTTCTCAGTAAGTATCAATGCTATTGCATTCAAACTTGGTACACTTACTTACTATCATGAGGGGACTGGGCAGGCAAAGTTAGATAACTCTGGCATGCATTTTGACAGAATTATGTGCCCTTTTTATACTTAGAAAATTGACAATTTTGGTTAAGTTTTGTGTTTAGGTCCATTTTATTCCTTAAGCATCAAAGCTATTGCTTTCATACTTGCAACACTTACTAACTATCATAAGGGGACTGTGCAGGCAAAGTAATGTAACTCTGACTGGCATTTTGACAGAATTATGTGCCCTTTTTATACTTAGAAAATTGAAAATTTGATTAAGTTTTGTGTTTAGGTCCACTTTATTCCTACAGTATCAAAGCTATTGCTTTCATACTTGCAAGATTTATGAACTATCATAAGGGGACGGTGCAGGCAAAGTTATGTAACTCTGACTGGCATTTGGACGGAATTATGGGCCGTTTATACTTAGAAAATTGAAAATTTGGTTAAGATTTATGTTTTGGTCACTTTACCCCTAAAGTATCATAGATATTGCTTTCATACTTGGAACACTCACAAACTATCATAAGGGTACAGTAAAAGGACAAGTTGCATAACTCTGGTTGTCATTGTTACGGAATTATGGCCCTTTTTTGACTTAGTAACTTTTAATATATGGTTAAATTTTGTGTTTCGATCCACTCGAAGTATCAAGGCTATTGCTTTCAAACTTCAAATACTTACATGCTATCATGAGGTTACTGTACCTGGCAACTTGAATTTTACTTTGACCTTTGAATGACCTTGACTCTCAAGGTCAAATTATTAAATTTTGCTAAAATTGCCATAACTTCTTTATTTATGATTAGATTTGATTGATACTTTGATGAAACTACTCTTACCTGACATACCACAATAGACTTCACCCAAACCATCCCCCGTGCCCTCCCCCCCCTCCCCCCCTCCCCCCCCCCCCTAATTTTTTTTTTTTTTTTTTTTTTTTTTTTTTTTTTTTTAAGATCATCTCACAAATGACCACCACACCCTCACACTATACCCCCACCCCACCCCCCCCACCCCACCCCCCCCCCAAATTTTTTTTTTGATTTTTTTTTTTTTTTTTTTTTTTTTTAAGATCATCTCACAAATTATCACCACACCCTCACACTATACCCCCCCCCCCCCCGCCGATTTTTTTTTTTTTTTTTTTTTTTTTTCGCTTTTTTGGAAGATAATGTAATAAATGTCCACAACCCCACACTATACACCCCTCTTCACTCCACTCCTCCCTCCTTTGTGATTGAAAATGAGAGTCCCTTCACCTTTAAAAAGAAAATAGATGAGCGGTCTGCACCCGCAAGGCGGTGCTCTTGTTTACTATTGTTACCACATAAATATAATTTAAATTTTTTCTGTCAAATAGAATTCTTCGAAACTGCTCAAATATGTTTATCTACGTATTGTCATCATAAAACAGAAATAAAAAAAGGGGGTCACCGCACTTTTAACAGAGATTTTTTGTTTTAACTATCCCTACCGTCTATGTCAAATTTCATAAAATACAGCAATTAGGCGAAACCCAAGTACCGGTACATAGATTGTTAGAAATATGCATAACCATTAGGAATTGTTTGCAATCTTAACTGTGATCACAACAGCTTACCAAAAGACAATAAAAAACAATATTAAATCACAAGCATAATACCATGCAGTATCAAACTCGACCTTTATCAATAATAACTTACATGTACTAGTTTATAGATTTCGGAATGTTTTGAAGTTTGTGATTAAATGCTTTAAATTGATAAATGTAAACAACAGGACTAAAGGGCTCCAGTATAAAACAAGAATGAACTCCTAAGAAAGAAAAAAAAAGTTAAAAAAAGTTTACCCCACCTGGGATCAAACCACTGACAATTGTATTATGAACCAACTCAGTCATTTCTGATGATACTGATAACAAAATTATTGAGTTGTGATAATAGCATCATCGGTGTTGCTATAAATATATCCTCGGTTAAATAAACTGCCGCAACACCCCTTAAGTGTGAATTTGTGTGTTCCAGTTTCTCCAGAAGATCTACAGAGAGGACCTGGATGAACTGACAGATGAGGCTGACTACCTGCTAGCCAGGAACAGGGAGAATGCCAGGGAGAAGGTAAGGGGAAAATGGGGCTTAATGCATGTGAGGCTGACTGCCTGCTAGCCAGGAACAGGGAGAATGCCAGGGAGAAGGTAAGGGGAAAATGGGGCTTAATGCATGTGAGGCTGACTACCTGCTAGCCAGGAACAGGGAGAATGCCAGGGAGAAGGTAAGGGGAAAATGGGGCTTAATGTATGTGAGGCTGACTACCTGCTAGCTAGGAACAGGGAGAATGCCAGGGAGAAGGTAAGGGGAAAATGGGGCTTAATGCATGTGAGGCTGACTACCTGCTAGCCAGGAACAGGGAGAATGCCAGGGAGAAGGTAAGGGGAAAATGGGGCTTAATGCATGTGAGGCTGACTACCTGCTAGCCAGGAACAGGGAGAATGCCAGGAAGAAGGTAAGGGGAAAATGGGGCTTAATGCATGTGAGGCTGACTACTTGCTAGCCAGGAACAGGGAGAATGCCAGGGAGAAGGTAAGGGGAAAATGGGGCTTAATGCATGTGAGGCTGACTACCTGCTAGCCAGGAACAGGGAGAATGCCAGGGAGAAGGTAAGGGGAAAATGGGACTTAATGCATGTGAGGCTGACTACCTTCTAGCCAGGAACAGGGAGAATGCCAGGGAGAAGGTAAGGGGAAAATGGGGCTTAATGCATGTGAGGCTGACTACCTGCTAGCTAGGAACAGGGAGAATGCCAGGGAGAAGGTAAGGGGAAAATGGGGCTTAATGCATGTGAGGCTGACTACCTGCAAGCTAGGAACAGGGAGAATGCCAGGAAGAAGGTAAGGGGAAAATGGGGCTTAATGCATGTGAGGCTGACTACCTGCTAGCTAGGAACAGGGAGAATGCCAGGGAGAAGGTAAGGGGAAAATGGGGCTTAATGCATGTGAGGCTGACTACCTGCTAGCTAGGAACAGGGAGAATGCCAGGAAGAAGGTAAGGGGAAAATGGGGCTTAATGCATGTGAGGCTGACTAACTGCTAGCCAGGAACAGGGAGAATGCCAGGGAGAAGGTAAGGGGAAAATGGGGCTTAATGCATGTGAGGCTGACTACCTGCTAGCCAGGAACAGGGAGAATGCCAGGAAGAAGGTAAGGGGAAAATGGGGCTTAATGCATGTGAGGCTGACTACCTGCTAGCTAGGAACAGGGAGAATGCCAGGGAGAAGGTAAGGGGAAAATGGGGCTTAATGCATGTGAGGCTGACTACCTGCTAGCTAGGAACAGGGAGAATGCCAGGGAGAAGGTAAGGGGAAAATGGGGCTTAATGCATGTGAGGCTGACTACCTGCTAGCCAGGAACAGGGAGAATGCCAGGGAGAAGGTAAGGTGAAAATGGGGCTTAATGCATGTGAGGCTGACTACCTGCTAGCCAGGAACAGGGACAATGCCAGGAAAAAGGTAAGGGGAAAATGGGGCTTAATGCATGTGAGGCTGACTACCTGCTAGCCAGGAACAGGGAGAATGCCAGGGAGAAGGTAAGGGGAAAATGGGGCTTAATGCATGTATGGCTGACTACCTGCTAGCTAGGAACAGGGAGAATGCCAGGGAGAAGGTAAGAGGAAAATTGGGCTTAATGCGTTGAGGCTGACTACCTGCTAGCCAGGAACAGGAAGAATGCCAGGGAGAAGGTAAGGGGAAAATTGGGCTTAATGCGTGTGAGGCTGACCACCTGCTAGCCAGAAACAGGGAGAATGCCAGGGAGAAGGTAAGGGGAAAATGGGGCTTAATGCGTGTGAGGCTGACTACCTGCTAGCTAGGAACAGGGAGAATGCCAGGGAGAAGGTAAGGGGAAAATGGGGCTTAATGCATGTGAGGCTGACTACCTGAAAGCTAGGAACAGGGAGAATGCCAGGAAGAAGGTAAGGGGAAAATGGGGCTTAATGCATGTGAGGCTGACTACCTGCTAGCTAGGAACAGGGAGAATGCCAGGGAAAAGGTAAGGGGAAAATGGGGCTTAATGCATGTGAGGCTGACTACCTGCTAGCCAGGAACAGGGAGAATGCCAGGGAGAAGGTATGAGCAGGGTTCTTGGAAAATGGGGCTTAATGCATGTGCGGCTGACTACTTGCTAGCCAGGAACAGGGAGAATGCCAGGAAGAAGTTAAGGGGAAAATGGGGCTTAATGCATGTGAGGCTGACTTCCTGCTAGCCAGGAACAGGGAGAATGCCAGGGAGAAGGTATGAGCAGGGTTCTGGGAAAATGGGGCTTAATGCATGTGCGGCTGACTACTTGCTAGCCAGGAACAGGGAGAATGCCAGGAAGAAGGTAAGGGGAAAATGGGGCTTAATGCATGTGAGGCTGACTACCTGCTAGCCAGGAACAGGGAGAAGGTATGAGCAGGGTTCTGGGAAAATGGGGTTAATGCATGTGAGGCTGACTACCTGCTAGCCAGGAACAGGGAGAATGCCAGGGAGAAGGTAAGGGGAAAATGGGGCTTAATGCATGTGAGGCTGACTACCTGGTAGCCAGGAACAGGGAGAATGCCAGGGAGAAGGTAAGGGGAAATGGGGATTAATGCACCTAAGGCTGAATACCTTCTAGCCAGGAACAGGGAGAATGCCAGGGAGAAGGTATGAGCAGGGCTCTGGGAAAATGGGGCTTAATGCATATGCTTAAAGTATCATCCTTTATAAGCCTGTGCAGTCCGCATAAGTTTATCAGGGATGACACTTGTTGCTTTTGAGCTTACCTGAATACAACGTGCTCATGTTGAGCTTTTGTTTTCGCCTTTTGTGTCTGTTGTGCGTCATCCGTCTTGCATCGTCCATCGCCAACATTTACCTTGTTAATACTCTAGAGGCCACATTTATTGTCCAATCTTCATGAAACTTGGTCAGAGTATGTGCAACGATGATATCTTTGAGGTGTTAAAAACAGTTATTGTTGGTTGAAAAACATGGCTGTCAGGGGGCGTGGCAGTTTTCCTTAAATTGCTATCGCTAAACCTTGTTAACTCTCTAGTAGGCACATTTATTAACCAATCTTCATGAAACTTAGTCAGAACATTAGTCTTATGATATCTTGGATGAGTTTGAAAACGGTTTCCATCTGCTGAAAACATGGCCACCAGGGGGCGGGGCATTTTTCCTTACATGGCGGGGCATTTTTCCTTATATGGCTAAACCTTGTTAAAAACCTTGTTAACATTTTAGAAGTCACATTTTTAGTCCGATCTACATGAATCTTGGTCAGAACATGTGTCCTCATGATATCTTAGATGAGTTTGAAAATGGTACCAGTTGTTAAAAAAATTTGGCTGCTAGGGGGTGGGGCACTTTTCCTTAGATGGCTGAAGTAAAACCTTGTTTACACTTTAGATGTCACATTTAAGTCCAATCTTTATAAAACTTGGTCAGAACATGTGTTTTAATGATTACTCTGCTGAGTTCGAAAATGGTAATGGTTTGAAGAAAAACATGGCCCTATAATGGTATAGTGAAACCTTGTTAACACTCTACAATTTACATTTTTTAGTGCTAATTAAACTTAGTCAGAACACTTATTCTAATGACTTCTCAGTGGAGTTCACAAATTCTTCTGGTTTGTTGAAAAACATGGCTTCCAGGGCGGGGCAGTGTTCCTTTTATGGCTATAGTGAAAACTTGTTGACGGTATATTAACCACATTTATTGACAAATCCTCATGAAACTTGGTCAGAACATTTATCCCAATGAAATCTAGGCTGATATTGAAACTGGGTCATGTCAAAAACTAGGTTACTAGGTCAGGTTATGTTAGCTCATAAACTAGGTCACTAGGTGAAATAAAAAAATGTTAATATATGTACTCTCGAAGTCACTTTTTTGGTCCAATCTTCAAGAATCAGCTCACACTTCTGAAGAATAGTCAAGTTCCTTTAAGGTTCTAAGGTCCCAAATGGGACCTAAAAATTCCCAATGGAAAGTTTCCAAAAGAAGAATAAAGTCTAAACATGTAAATGATCTCCAAGTGAAGCTTTATAAGTTGAACCTTAGAAAATATCATATTGAAATCACTTTTATTATAAATTTCAAAGTATTTGGAAGCATAAAATTCCAGAATTGGTGAAAAAAACACTGAAATGAGATTATATGTTTGCGTTTCAGGAGAAAGAATTTCAGAAAAAGATGTTGTCTGGCCTGAAGACAAAACCATTAAAAGAGAGACAGGGTAGGTCGTGTGATTCAATCTTTTCAAAGTTTTAATCAAATTATTTGTATTGTTTTGATCCGCTCAGGCTAATCGGGGATGACAGTTTCCGTCTTGTTTTTCTGTTTTTCTTTGCTAAGAAGAGACTTTCTTTAAAAGAATAATATCATAAAAGCGGAAAGTGTTGTCCCTAATTAGCCTGTGGGGACTGCACAGGCTAATCTGGGACGACACTTTACGCACATGCATAAAACCGATTTTCACATAGCATGGCTCATATATATTATAAATGTTTATTAGTATGATTATGAAAAATCTAGTTTTGCACGACTGATGTGCAATTATGCATATCATGTGATTGTCTCAAAGTGATTCACTGCATTCTTGTCTGCAGGTCCAGCAGTATTGAAGAAGAAGGTTCGAGCTTCCAACCCGCATGTAGTCGGCAGTAAAGTGAAGAAATCCAGCGTCAGTGGCAGCATTGTCAGACCTGTCAAGAAGATCCCTTGTAGGTTAAAAATGAGTGGTAATCATTGAGACTTTTATGCCATTTATTTGGGCAGTTTATTGTGAAAAGGGGTTTTATGCATGTGCGTAAAGTGTCGTCACATATTAGCTTGTGCAGTCTGCACAGGCTTATAAGGGACAACACTTTCTGCCTAAACTGGATTTGTGCTTAAAAAAGACTTTGTAAAAACAGAAAATATCATAAAAGCGGAAATTGTCGTCCCTGATTAGCCTGTGCAGACTGCAAAGGCTAATCTGGGACGACACTTTATGCACATGCATTAAACTCCTTTTCACAGAGCGCGACCCATTGAAATTATTTGAACTTTGCTTTTTGAAAACATGGCTTAATGTTAATTGAAATGGTTAACAATTTCATTTAGTTTGGTCTGAATGATGAGTTTGAATGATTGACACCACTAAACATTTTTTATATCATGACCATACATTGGTCTGGTCAGTCACACTACTTGGCTGCCTATTTCCAGGGACCATGCTAAATGCTGCATGTTAAGTGATAATTATTGTCAGGGTGAGTTTAAGTAATGCCTCTCCATGTATGGAGCCCCTCTGCCATGAAGTCCCTCATTCTTATCTGCCATCATTTCTTCTCTCAGCTGACCAAACAATGGTTAGATGCTCAATGTCAATAGTATATTGTGCCTGTGTAGTTTGCTTAGGCTTATCTTATTATACACTTTCCGTCTCAACTGAAATTTGTTAAGATGGGACTTCCTTTAAATAAGAAAAATCAATAACAGCAGAAAGTGTTCTCTCTGATAAGCCTGTGCAGACTGCACAGACCAATCTGGGACACCACTTTACGCACATGCATTAAACCCAGTTTTCCGAGACCGCGGCTCTACTGATATCAATCAATACTTTTCGCCTATGCTAGATTTTTATTTATAAGATACCTCCTTTACGTTGAAAATTCCATAAAGGAGCAAGTCCATTACCCGATCTCCATTACTTTTTCGCCAATGACCAAACATATCTTTCCCCCCAGTGACAATCCATGATGAGGAGGACCTGTTGCCCGTCCTGCTGGATGAGTTCCCCCACCTGCACCTGTCCTTGCACACCTGGCATGAGCTCTGGCGTAAGGGCCTCACACAGATAGAACAGATCACACGAGCATACCAGGAGGTCAGGCGCAAGAAATCTCTCGCTCAAAACCAGGTATGTAGCTCGTCTGTGTGGTTAGTCTCTAGAAGAAATCTCTCGCTCAAAACCAGGTATGTAGCTCGTCTGTGTGGTTAGTCTCTAGAAGAAATCTCTCGCTCAAAACCAGGTATGCAGCTCGTCTGTGTGGTTAGTCTCTAGAAGAAATCTCTCGCTCAAAACCAGGTATGTAGCTCGTCTGTGTGGTTAGTCTCTAGAAGAAATCTCTCGCTCAAAACCAGGTATGCAGCTCGTCTGTGTGGTTAGTCTCTAGAAGAAATCTCTCGCTCAAAACCAGGTATGCAGCTCGTCTGTGTGGTTAGTCTCTAGAAGAAATCTCTCGCTCAAAACCAGGTATGTAGCTCGTCTGTGTGGTTAGTCTCTAGAAGAAATCTCTCGCTCAAAACCAGGTATGCAGCTCGTCTGTGTGGTTAGTCTCTAGAAGAAATCTCTCGCTCAAAACCAGGTATGCAGCTCGTCTGTGTGGTTAGTCTCTAGAAGAAATCTCTCGCTCAAAACCAGGTATGCAGCTCGTCTGTGTGGTTAGTCTCTAGAAGAAATCTCTCGCTCAAAACCAGGTATGTAGCTCGTCTGTGTGGTTAGTCTCTAGAAGAAATCTCTCGCTCAAAACCAGGTATGCAGCTCGTCTGTGTGGTTAGTCTCTAGAAGAAATCTCTCGCTCAAAACCAGGTATGCAGCTCGTCTGTGTGGTTAGTCTCTAGAAGAAATCTCTCGCTCAAAACCAGGTATGCAGCTCGTCTGTGTGGTTAGTCTGTAGACAATTTTACAGACTCATAATGGAATGTTTTTTTCATGATTGATTATACTTAAATTGCAATAGTTTCATAAACTTCTTTTGATCATACATATGTTACTTATATGAGAATATATAGTTTGTCAACATAGTAGATATAGTCTTTAAGTTCTTGTTTGCTTAGTAAAACCACATGGATAAAGATTTAAGTATATAATGCTTTATAAGACATCCACAAACTAACTCTAGAATGCTTATTATAAGTGTAGAAGCTACCTGCTAGCAAGTCATATGTGGGGTGACTCCACCTTTGCTTAATGTCAACTTTTTTCTATTCTGCCATGTTATAGACTTTTTAAAGCCCCTTACTTTGGCTAACTACAACTTTCTGTATCAAATTTTAAAATGATGAACCCTTTCCCAATAAGAAGCAAAGTAAAAATGGCTATGTGCAAACAGCATAAAACCAGAACAGCCTGTGAGTCACTCGCAGTCTGTTAAGATTTAATGCTGTTTGCTGCAAAATCAGTACCTAAGGGTTGGAGATGAAGCCTTCGAAACTTGAATCTAGTTAGAAAGGTCTTCAATTGAATATAAGTTTCCAAGGGACTACAAATTTGTGAAAATACGTATCTAAGTGGTTAAGGGTTAAGCATGCTGGCTAACTGTTCACATATAATATTTTCGTCTCTGCTAACTGTCCGCTGTGTTCTCTGTTCACAGTTAATTGTCAGCTATGTTCTCTGTTCACAGTTAATTGTCAGCTTTGTTCTCTGTTCACAGTTAATTGTCTGCTATGTTCTCTGTTCACAGTTAATTGTCAGCTATGTTCACAGTTAATTGTCAGCTTTGTTCTCTGTTCACAGTTAATTGTCTGCTATGTTCTCTGTTCACAGTTAATTGTCAGCTATGTTCTCTGTTTACAGTTAATTGTCAGCTATGTTCTCTGTTCACAGTTAATTGTCTGCTATGTTCTCTGTTCACAGTTAATTGTCTGCTATGTTCTCTGTTCACAGTTAATTGTCAGCTATGTTCTCTGTTCACAGTTGGAGGAGGCAGAGCAGAGGCAGGAGATCATGGTGAACATCGTCAAGAAGGAGCTCCAACATGAGCAGAGACTGGTAGGTAGTGGGACCATACAGAGCAGTAGCGTTCTGAGAAAACCGGGCATAATGCATGTGCGTAAAGTGTCGTCCCAGATTAGCCTGTGCAATCATAATTATTCAATATGTAAACAACTGCCTGCACCAGATTCGATAAACAGTTAAACTGGCGGTTAACCACATACCGGCGGTTAAAAGTCGGTAACTTGTTAGTTACTGGTTGATGAGCGTTTGTATAAAATTGGGTTAGATATACCGATCGGTTAAAACCCAGTTAAAAATACCCTGCTCCTCTAGGTGGGTAAGAACAAGTAATCGAGAGGTAACTTACACAAAATTGGACGAGTCGCGCGAATTTATAAAAGCTCACCATCAACAACCTTGACAATCTCGACGAGTAAACAGACAATTGCAGCGACTGACAATTTATTTGACTTAATTTACAGGGCAATATGTTTTCCGACTTCGGACAACGAATGTAAGGACGCACAGAAGGTGTTTTTAGCTCATCTATTTTTTGAAAAAAAATTATGAGCTATTGTCATCACCTTGGCGTCGGTTTCAGCGTTGGCGTTGGCGTCGGGTTAAGTTTTGTGTTTAGGTCCACTTTTCTCATAAAGTATCAATGCTATTGCATTCAAACTTGGTACACTTACTTACTATCATGAGGGGACTAGGAAGGCAAAGTTAGATAACTCTGGCGTGCATTTTGACAGAATTATGTGCCCTTTTTATACTTAGAAAATTGAAAATTTTGGTTAAGTTTTGTGTTTAGGTCCATTTTATTCCTTATGCATCAAAGCTATTGCTTTCATAATTGCAACACTTACTAACTATCACAAGGGGACTGTGCAGGCAAAGTTATGTAACTCTGACTGGCATTTTGACAGAATTATGTGCCCTTTTTATACTTTGAAAATTTGGTTAAGTTTTGTGTTTAGGTCCACTTTATTCCTAAAGTATCAAAGCTATTGCTTTCATACTTGCAACACTTACTAACTATCATAAGGGGACTGTGCAGGCAATGTTATGTAACACTGACTGGCATTTTGATGGAATTATGGGCCCTTTATACTTAGAAAATTGAAAATTTGGTTAAGTTTTGTGTTTTGGTCAACTTTACCCCTAAAGTATCATAGATATTGCTTTCATACTTGGAACACTCCCAAACTATCATAAGGGGACAGTAAAGGACAAGTTGCATAACTCTGGTTGTCATTATTACGGAATTATGGCCCTTTTTTGACTTAGTAACTTTGAATATATGGTTAAATTTTGTGTTTAAATCCACTTTACTTCTAAAGCATCAAGGCTATTGCTTTCAAACTTCAAATCCTTTCATGCTATCATGAGGGTACTGTACCTGGCAAGTTGAATTTTACCTTGACCTTTGAATGACCTTGACTCTCAAGGTCAAATTATTTAATTTTGCTAAAATTGCCATAACTTCTTTATTAATGATTAGATTTGATTGATACTTTGACAAAACAAACCACAATAGACTCCACCCAAACCATCCCCCCCCCGCCCCCCCGAATCCCCCCTCCCCTGAATTTTTTTTTCTTTTCTTAAAGATCATCTAATAAATGACCACCACACCCTAACACTATACCCCCACAACCCCCCCCCCCAAAAAAAAGATAATGTAATAAATGACCACACTCCCACACTATACACCCCCCTCCACTCCACCCCTCCTCCACTCCACCCCTACCTCCTTTGTGATTGAAATTGAGATAGGTCCCTTCACCTTTAAAAAGAAAAATAGATGAGCGGTCTGCACCCGCAAGGCGGTGCTCTTGTTTATATTCTGTTATGGGTATGCCGTGTGTGATCGCATGCATCAATGGCGCCCACCTTAAAATCATTTCTCAGAGAACAGGGAACGACACGAGTACAAACAAAAACAAAAACACGTTCGAACTAGTAACTTACCTTTAATAATCCTTTAAAATCCATAAATAATCCATTTAACTCATTAATTGACGATTTTGCATCTAGGGTCTTTAATAATTATTTTAGCATAGTTAAATAAAGACTCTTATGCCATCCAATCACCATATTCAAATGAGTTTATGAACTTGATAAACTTTCTTCTTCGTCACACGCTACGTCATGTACTCTACATTATTTGTTCGAATGAACCGGAGCAGTTTATAAAATAATAGCCATTGGTAAACTCGGTTGCATTTGCAGATTTCTGCATACAAACATATGTTTAAACTTGCACAATGTTTTATTTGTCTTTGGTAAATGCCCTTATTGTACAAGAAAATAATTTAATATATAGATCTAAATACACAAAGAATGGAAAAAATTCCATTACACAATAATAAATGAGAGGATAATACCCGTGTACAAAATGGGACATTTCAAATTTCAGTGTGGTGCTATTTTTACCATCCAATACTTTACACATCTCTATGCCTAACGTGAATTAAATCGGAGAGCAAATATTGCAGATTATTTATGAATTGTGCGATATTTGTATGGCTTGTTGTACATTCTAAAATGTAAAAAGTATATGCACGGAATATAAACAATGCACATTGCACGAAATAAGGAAAATATGATAAATTGACAATTCAAATATGACGATATACAGTACATGTACATGTGAAATAAGTCGCGTTTATAATAAATCGTCAAAAAGACTTGCACTTTTCTCAATTGCAATATACAAGATTGGACTATTGACAGAGTGATTTTCGGATGTAATTTTTAGTTAATGATATACTCAGCGTTGTGGTTTGAATGTTTAAAAATCGTTCTTTGGCGAAAGATATTATTTTATAACGCAGTCATGAAAACAGGCTATAAGCCAAATGAGAAGAATAGGCTAGCATGTAACGACGACCATGTATATGTTACATCACTTAAAACAACAAGAAAAGTAGGCGTCTTTGCAAGCAGTCTCTCGCTGTTGGAAGCACCAGGGATTGCACTAAATGATGCAATTCCCGACATCATCATGCATTTTTCCCTGGTCATATGTTCGTAAACACTTTAAATAATTTGATGAACTAATAATTAAAATGTACACTTTATTGTATTGTGAATTCATTTGTAAATGAATTTGATAAAAAACAAAACATGTCGCTGTTTATTTTGTGTTAACGAAATTGAAGCGTGACACTTCGCGCGAAAATTACATCATTAGAAAATGCCTTATGGGAATGTTTTGGTTAAATTTACAGATGGTTATGTTATTCAACGGTTATGTTACTTTGCGGTATATCGTGTTTATACAATCGAGTTACCTTGAAGGTTACTTAACCGGAATAACCGCAAACTTACCAGGGTTTGAAAGTTACCGAGCAGAAACTTAAACCAGCGTTTATACAATCGGGTGCTGATGTTTAGTGAGTTCAGTAGCAAACAGAAATTTGCTATTAACCCTTTTGCCCCATAAGAAGCAAAGTGAAAAAGGCTTTTGCAACCAGCATAAAACCAGGACAGCTGCGAGTAACTTGTAGTCTGTTCAGGTTTTATGCTGTTTGCTGCTCATCAGTATCTAAGGGTTGGATATGAAACCTTTAAAACTTGAATTAAGTAATAAAGGTATTTAATTAAATTTAACTTTCTATAGGAATACAATTGTGTCAAAATACATATATAAGTGGTAAAGGGTTAAATATGTATCTAAGTGGTAAAGGGTTAAACTAAACTAAATGACTACTCAAATGTCTGACAATCATTATTTGCTTCAAACAATATCTCCTAAACAACTGGGCAGATTTTGACCAGACTTCATTGGAGTTAGGCTTTGATGGCCCTGTATTCAAGTGTTCCATTGCATTGTATATGTAGATCAAGTGGAATCAGATAGTGGTCCTCCAGAAGTTTGTTCAAATCATAACCAAGGGGACATAACTGATGATATGTCAGGGGTCACATGAGTAATAAAGACTTGTATAGCAAAATAGCTCTAATAGTCTTCTCACAGCAAATATTACCTATTGAGTGAACAAGGGCCACCTTGGCCCGATTGCTTTTATATTTTTACTGAAATTTCTAAAAATTACAGACCTCCTTTGAAAAATAACAAATATTAGATTTTTTGGGGCCATCCTAGCCTTTGATTTGCTCAAAATAACACAACTTACATTCATTACAACAGAAAGATGTAAAGGATCGCCGTGCCACAGCGATCACTACTCGTAACAAGATACACGAGCGGCGCATGCAGTCTGCGCGGTCACGCCACTATTATGACGAGTACCAGGTCAGAATGAGGGCCAAGATGCTCAAGAGACGAACCAAGGAAGAAATGGTAACCTCACAAGAGATTTTATTTGAGCCCCGGTCTGTGAAAACTGGGCTTTATGCTTTTGTGTAAAGTGTTGTCCCAGATTAGCCTGTCTAGATTAGCAGTCTGTAAGGCTAATCGGGGACACACTTTCCCCCATAAGACTAATCTTGGATGGCACTTTACCCACATTCATTAAGCCCTGATTTCACAGAGTGAGGCCCATTGTTTATATCTTATTAAACCAAGTACAATATATTTGTACAAAATTACAGTAAAGAAAATGGTATCATCAATATTAAAGTAAGCTATAAATAATGTGAACTATTTATTTCTTCTAATCATCAAAATGCTAAAGAGATAGAAGATGCATTTATTGATAGAGAACGGATCATAGGTGCCGGGATGAAGACAGCTGATCCAATGAAGCTTAGAAAATGAAAATATTTTTGTTTTCGTGCCAAACCAAATAAACTTTCTCATTCTCAGCTCCTACCTATGTTTACGCACTTGCTTATAGCCTGGTTTCCCCAGACCTCGGCTCATATCTGACCACGCTTCCTTTCTGTGTGTCTCAGCTGTTCAAGAAGTTGTTCCAAGACGGCCTGGAGATCCAGAAGGAGCGGCTGCACGAGCTGCGCAAGTACGCGCGTGAACACCGGGACTCAGAGGCTCGCGTACAGAGGGACCAGATCGAGTCCATGGAGAACTAGTATCCTTTACTGGACACCTGTAGACAGGGGGGCGGGGGGGGGGGGGGTCCATAGAGAACTAGTATCCTTTACTGGACACCTGTAGACAGGGGGCGGGGCGGGGGGCCATGGAGAACTAGTATCCTTTACTGGACACCTGTAGACAGGGGGGGCGGGGGCCATGGAGAACTATTATCCTTTACTGGACACCTGTAGACAGGGGGGCGGGGGGTCCATAGAGAACTAGTATCCTTTACTGGACACCTGTAGACAGGGGGGGCGGGGGTCCATGGAGAACTAGTATCCTTCACTGGACACCTGTAGACAGGGGGGCAGGGGGGTCCATAGAGAACTAGTATCCTTTACTGGACACCTGTAGACGGGGGTGGCGGGGGGGGGGTCCATGGAGAACTAGTATCCTTTACTGGACACCTGTAGACAGGGGGGGGGGGCAGGGAGGTCCATGGAGAACTAGTATCCTTTACTGGACGCCTGTAGACAGGGGGGGCGGGGGGGCATGGAGAACTAGTATCCTTTACTGGACACCTGTAGACAGGGGGGGCGGGGGGGGGGGGTCCATGGAGAACTAGTTTCCTTTACTGGACACCTGTAGACAGGGGCGGCAGGGAGGTCCATGGAGAACTAGTATCCTTTACTTGACACCTGTAGACAGGGGGGGGTCCATAGGGAACTAGTATCCTTTACTTGACACCTGTAGACAGGGGGAGGGGGCGGGGGGGCCCGGGTATTTGAAAACTAGTATCCTTTACTGGACACCTGTAGACAGGGGTGGGGCGGGGGGTCCATGGAGAACTAGTATCCTTTACTAGACACCTGTAGACAGGGGGGGGGGGGGGGGCGGGGGGCCATGGAGAACTAGTATCCTCTACTGGACACCTGTAGACAGGGGGGGGCCGGGTATTTTCCATGCTTGTAAATAAAGTGATCAATTTTTAATAAAAATAGTATTTTTAAGTATAAGATTAGTAAAAGTTACATGGCTTCAACCCTGGAAGGTAAAGGTGAGCAATATTCTAACAGCTGCTTGGAAATACTGCGTTATATTGGAATAATACAAATCCAGAAAAATGGTCATGAGACAAATTTTAAGTACCTCCCAGTGTTTTTTTTAAAGGATTCATTTCAATTCTTTTTATATCACTAAGATCACCACAGGCTTCTTTTAAATAAGAACAATTCTGATGTGTGTTTTTTTTAATTATAAATGGTTGAATTGCTACACGTGTGAGGTCAACAATCCACACAATTATTATGTTGCAATTTCGTGTAAATATGAAGCATTTGTTAAACATATATTAAGGCGTACTTGCAGTGCAAGATAATGGGGGCTAAATGACGATGCAGAACATTTTTGGGTAAAGAAATATGGCGTACTGTTAATAATGTGGGTAGCTTGCCTGAATAATATGGAAATTGAGGGAAAGTGTTTATTTTTCATGGTCACATAATAGTCATGAAATTGTTTAGTAAACTCTGTGAAAAAAATGCAGAAAGATCTATAACAATTTAGAGCAAACAAACCTGAATTCAGTAGTCAGAAATTATCGATTTAGTCAGTTATTATGAAGATTTAGAACCCTCAATTGGTGGTTTAGGTCAATTAATTTGTTTGCCCAAGGTGCTGGTCAAACAAGCAGGCAACTCTTCTTAAGATTCAATTACAAAACAGCAGATGTTATCGAAAACAAGTCCAAATAGGGGATTATATGGTACTAACCCTTGAGACCCCACTTGAATGTGGCGTATTGTTTCGTACATTCCCTGAGACCCCACTTCAATGTGGAGTATTTTTTCCCATGTTCCTTGACTGGTGCCCAGTTATCGTGACCAGTTCCAGATGCTGGCAGAGAATCTCTCACAGGAAAAGGAGGAGCTGGCAGTGAGAGAGAGGGCCCAAAAAAAGGTGAGAACATGTAGGGGATAATTGAATGAGCCGTGCTATGGAAAAACGGGGCTTAATGCACGCACAGGCTAATCAGCTTAGACACTTTCACTTTAATTTTTATGCCCCCCAGATCAAATGATCAGGGCTATATTGTTTTTTGCCTGTCTGTCTGTCTGTCATTGTGTGTGTCTGTCCCAAAACTTTGCATGGAGCTGCACATTTTGAGTGGTGAAAGGTCAAGGTCATCCTTCAAGGTCAAAGGTCAAAAAAACAAAATCCAAGGGAAGTTACAAGCTTTAAAGGGAGATAATTTCTATTTTACATTGTTTATCATTTGGCAGGTACAGATCATTTTCAAAAGGGAAGAAATATTTTTTAAAGGGATATAATAAAAAAATTAAAATTATAATTCAAAGCGACGCAGTAGGGGGCATTGTGTTTCTGACAAACACATCTCTTGTTTTGTTTAAAATGAAATGTATTTTAAACCTAAACAAAACACTACTCACATGCATAAGCCTTTCCCATGGATGGGCAAAAATAAAAGGCGTAAAAGGTCATAACCCTCAAATCAATGAATATTTCGTACAATATTTTGAAAAATTAAGTTAACACATAAGAAATCAGTGTTCCTTATAGCAATAGCCAGAATTTCAAAGCTGGATGTGGTCTGGTAGCATAGACTTACCAAGATACAAAGTGCTCTTGTTTTTGTTTTTTTTGTGGAACAATATATTCAACACATCTTCATGAACCATATTATATGTTTGTGTATAATATATTGTGCCACAAAAACGAGTATTTTGTATCTCATAAAATCTATGTTACCCTACCACATCAAATTATCTGGCTAAAGTTCTGAAAGACCCTGGAAATCAAGTTAATCTTTCTAGTAATTTGCAAACACATCTAGGAAATGCTCTTTAATGCTAAAACTGAACATATAGCTGGATAGAGCCAAAAGGTTTAAAGTAACATAAATACTCCTAATCTCTTAATGTTTCGCAAAATATTTCGAAAATTAGAGTAAATACTGAAACCCTGACTTTGTATGTATTTACTCTAATTTTCGAAATATTTTGCGAAACATTAAGAGATTAGGAGTATTTATGTTACTTTAAACCTTTTGGCTCTATCCAGCTATATGTTCAGTATTAGCATTAAAGAGCATTTCCTAGATGTGTTTGCAAATTACTAGAAAGATTAACTTGATTTCCAGGGTCATTCAGAACTTGAGCCAGATAATTTACACCAATATAGTGCACACTGACAATAGTGTTCTTGATCAATTGCTTAATAGTCCCTCCTACTGTAGCTTTAAATGAAAATGGCTATATATGCTATAAAAGTGACTCCCAGGCTGTTCAGGTTTTATGCTGTTTGCTGCACTTAAGTATCAGAGGGTTTGAAATGAAGCCTTTAAATCTTGAAGATATGAACAAAATTAATGTCTTTAATTTAATTTGATTTTCTAAGGGACTACAAACGAGTCAAAATGTGTATTTGAGCAGGGAATAGCAAAGCATGTTCTGCATGAGTGGTCGGCTTTGCATCATAATTGTGTGTGAATCAGGTGCTGGGCTCGATGAAGAAAGACCTCATTAATACATGTACATAATGTGTTATCACAGATTAGCCAGTGGAGTCCAATCCTGCTAATCAGGGACAACCCTTTCCGCCTAGACTGGATTTTTGTTTAAAAGAGACTTGCATTGCCATTCTTTGTAATTCAGGTCCTGGACTCGATGAAGAAAGACCTCCGTAAGAAGATGGAGACCGAGATACAGACGCTACAGCAACAGTTGGTACGTGACGATGATGACGTCTACTTCAGACAACTTGACGCTGACCGAGTCATACGAGACCTCAAGGTCGCTAAGTACCAGGTCCGTATATAGCGTCGGGCTCTGGCGCTACTGATGTCATAGGGAGGGGAAACCGGGCTAAATGCATGTGCGTAAAGTGTCGTCCCAGATTAGCAGTCCACATAGGCTTATCAGTGATGACACTTTCCCCTTGTATGGTATTTGTAGTTGAAATGAAATTTCTTCTTAGCAAGTATCTAGTTCGGGTGAAAGTATTGTCCCAGATTAGCCTGTGCAGGACCCTTTATGCACATGCGTTAAGCCAAGTCTTCCCAGAACCAGGCTCCATTCTGTGTGTCAAGGTGTCTTGGCACTACTGATGTGATAGGGAAAGATTGAAGAGCTGGAACTATTGTGGTGTTTGTTGTATGTGATAGTTGTGATAAACTGATCTGATATGAATTCACAGAAAATGACGTGAAGTGTTCTGCTGTAATTCACTTCAGGAATTATTGTGATATGTTATTTTTAATGTTGTTTTACTGCTACAATATTTGTTTTTACAACAGTTTTCACAGTTTTTGTTAATTAAACACTAGATTCAATAGTATTGCTTTCATGAATACCATTTTAAATATATATAGAAAGAAATCTGAAAAAAGGCACTCATGTTTACAAATTCAAATCATGCATGATCTTGCTGAAGCACATATTGCACATCAACAAGTGAATGTCAATTGCTGCTGATGAAGGAAAGTGACTTTAACAAAAGTATGTTTTCTAATGAGATGTACTAAACAAGCTGTCGGTACAAGACATGTACATTGTGATCAAAAGTGGGTCTAGTTGTTGTCTGTTGCTTCTTAATGGAAAACAGAGACTACCAGGATGTGAAATGTTCACAACATAATATTGGAAATAAATCAACATTTCAACACAAGTTTGAATATTAAGATAAGTGCACTTTTTGATGCACAGGGATTTCCAAGTATGCAGTTTGTATTCAAACTAAAATATTTAAACTTCCTATCAATAAAAACAACAACATTATTAAGTTCGTATCGACTGACTAGGTTTATGTTTGTTTATTTCTCAAACCACCTCAATTATGTTTGTATATTTCTCAAACCACCTTAATATTGTAAATTTGTTAAATTCATCTCGTAGCTGGAACTAAATGTTTTACTGTTTTTTATTTCCCTTTGAAAGATAATACTACTGCCCAATTGACAAGGCCTATTTGATGCACTTTGTATGTCATCTTGTCTGTCAGAAGCCTTTGCACCAAATGGAAATTTCATGTTAAATTTAAAGTAAAGAAGGTGCAATTCATACAGTTACTGCTTTTTGGCCACATGTCCCAACATTTTTCACAGAAAGTCCGGATTTGGAACTGAAAACTTCTGGCATGTTTGATATAAAGAAGGTACAAAAGAACTTGATTTTTATGGCTATTTTCAATAGAATACTTCTGTCATCTCCTTTACACATCCCAGTATGAAATCTTTTTTATTGTTATTTATTTTAGAAATGACCATGTGTCAGAAGAGTGTCTCTGGGAATGTGTCTCAGCTGAACATTTGTGTCAAATAATTGGACTTGTTTGCATTTTGATTACATGTGTTTTTTAACCCTTACCCTCTCAGAAGCAAAGTAAAAATGGCTATGTGCAAACAGCATAAAACCAGACCAGCCTGCGAGTAACTGCGAGTAACTTGCGAGTATGTCAGGCTTTATGCTTTTTGCTGCTCATCATTACATAAGGGTTTGAAATGAAGCCTTTAAACTTGAATTTAGTAAGAATTAAATTGAACTTTCTATGAGACTACACATGCATCAAAATACGTATCTAAGAGGTAAAGGGTTAATGTAAGTACAGTGGATTTCACAGACTTGATGTGAGGCTCACTCTGGGAGACCGGGCTTCATGCATTAGCAGAAAGAGTCCTCCGAGATAAGCCTGTGCAGTCTGCACATACGGAATTTTTTGTTTTAAGTTAGTCTTTTCTTAATGCAAAATCCAGTCTAAGTGTTGTCCCAGATCAGCCACTTTAAACACTTGCATTAAGCCCAGTTTTCCCCTGATCAGCCACTTTAAGCACTTGCATTAAGCCCAGTTTTCCCCTGATCAGCCACTTTAAACACTTGCATTAAGCCCAGTTTTCCCCTGATCAGCCACTTTAAACACTTGCATTAAGCCCAGTTTTCCCCTGATCAGCCACTTTAAGCACTTGCATTAAGCCCAGTTTTCCCCTGATCAGCCACTTTAAACACTTGCATTAAGCCCAGTTTTCCCCTGATCAGCCACTTTAAGCACTTGCATTAAGCCCAGTTTTCCCCTGATCAGCCACTTTAAACACTTGCATTAAGCCCAGTTTTCCCCTGATCAGCCACTTTAAACACTTGCATTAAGCCCAGTTTTCCCCTGATCAGCCACTTTAAACACTTGCATTAGGCCCAGTTTTCCCCTGTTCAGCCACTTTAAACACTTGCATTAAGACCAGTTTTCCCCTGATCAGCCACTTTAAACACTTGCATTAAGACCAGTTTTCCCCTGATCAGCCACTTTAAACACTTGCATTAGGCCCAGTTTTCCCCTGTTCAGCCACTTTAAACACTTGCATTAAGACCAGTTTTCCCCTGATCAGCCACTTTAAACACTTGCATTAAGCCCAGTTGCCCCAGAGTGTGGCTCATATGTTTTAAGTGCAGCTGCTATTTGCTTAGCATTATTTGCATTTAAATTATTGAATGATATTTTACTAAAATATTGTGTATATTTTTCCACGAACCGCAGATATATACAATACAGAAGTATTGTTGATTGTCATATGGTGTACAACATGTAGTATAAACTGTAATGCCATGTAGGAAAAATACATTTTAATTTTGTCATTTGTTCATGTATTGTTTTTTTACCTTTATAATTATTAATGCTTTGAAGAGAATTGTAATTGTAAATCATGCAAGAAATAGGTTAATTTGTAAATAATAGTATATTTAATTTTGAAATAAACATTTTGAAGCTAAAATAAATAGTTTGTGTCTGTTAGAATGGAAATATGTTCCCACTCTTGTTATTAATGTGTGAATACACAACTCCTTGTAGTTCTTATGGTTGACCATATTACAACCTTGGCTAACACTCTTTGTCCTTTCGGATCTTGAGAATCCTGCCTGACACATAAAAATGTTAAACTAGTATTCAGTTAGTTTCCAGCGTAATTCACTGGGGAATGGTAAATACTAATAGATATAACCAGGGATCATATTTTTTTCGGTTTTGTCGGTCCTAGACCGATTGGGGTCATGAAAGACCGATTGAAAATCCCAAACAGTCGGTCCGATTCTGTTTGCTATTAAAATTCCCATGTCATGAAATCGATTACACAGTGTACATGCTAACACACCCTAATGACATTCTTATCTCGATTAGGTGTGATAACCATTCGCTGCAGTCTCTAAACCGGTCAGGACCGGTTTATTGCGCGTCAGACCAAGAATCAAAATCTTGTGTACAGCGGATTAAAGACGCATCCGAAAAGACGCGTCTGAATGCACGCGCTGTAACTAAACAAAACATGCCGATACATTTTCCACCAGCGTAATAATCCGGTAATATAATATGAATGAAAGTCGCGGATCTGATCGACAGAACAGCCGAAAGTTATTTTTATGGGCGGAACTTCATATAAAATAGTACACAAGAAAAATCATATACATTGAATAAATCTTTAGTAAAACCGTGTTAGAATCGAAATAATTCGTGTACTTTATACTTTGCTGTTGAATAACTCACGACCGGATAATTAGATGCGTGGTTTCAAATGCTTCGCTCTCGTGATTAAATCCCTACGCATTTAAACTATCGGCCGTGGGTTATTTGACAACAAATTATTTATTAAATATTTGGTTGTTGTTGTCAGTAGCCAACCTACGCACAGACATGTGTTTGGTTCAGTGCATGTTTGTAAGCTATTATCGAGTCGACAACAATTAAAAACATCGGTATAGACTTACACAGGTTAATAATATTGACAACGATGAAAAAGTCTGATAAAACAGCACACAAAACAACAATGAAATACCAAATGATAAAAACCAGTTGAGAAAACTCGTTCCGTTTAAAAAAAAAAATGCCTAAGGAAATTTTACTTGTACATGTATTATACCACCTTCATGAATGGCAAAATCAATGGTATATATTTTAACGTAATTTGTCATGATTTCGGATATACATTTTCGGATACTTTTCCCCATTTATATCCGGACCGATTGATGTTGCGGGAAAATATGAACCCTGGATATAACCCTTTCCCACTCAGAGGCAAAGTGAAATTTGCTATGTGCAAACAGCATAAATCAGTATCTAAGGGTTGGATATGAAGCCTTTAAAACTTGAATCTAAGAAAAAAGGTCTTCAATTAAATTTAACTTTCTCAGAGACTATAAACACATCAAAATACGTATCTACGTGGGAAAGGGATAAAGGATTCTTGTTGCAGAGTTATTCACATCAGCTATAAACTACGCCTCTGATGAAGTAATTAGCAGATGGCAATTATTTCAGATTTCACTTACTGTACTGAAAATTTATAAAAACAATATGCGACAGTTTCTTTGATAGTAAAAGATGCTGGTAGAACAGATCATAAAACAAACTTTTGGCATTTTAATCATGAAATGCTAAATGAAAATATACTTTATGAATGCAAATATATGATACATAAAAATGTGATCATCATCTAACAAACTGTTTAACAATCAAATAACAAATATTGCTTCCATAAAATAAATATAACCTTAAACCACACAGCCCTGAATCTGGAATCATATATCATATACAGGTAATGTGCACTGTCACCTGTATATCACCGCTGTTGCTGGTCACAAAAGCAGTCATCTCATTTGTATTTCTCTTAATCTGGCTTACAATCCATGTTGAATGTGAAACTATTGTATGTGGTAATCAAAATGATAATTAGATATGGGCCATGCTCTGTGAAAAAGGGGCTTAATGCATGTGCGTCAAGTGTTGTCTCAGATTAGCCTGTGCAGTCTGCACAGGCTGATCAGTAACGACACTTTCCACCTAAACTGGATTTTTGCTAAAAAGAGACTTTCTGTAAATAAAAAAATAAGAAAAGCGTGAAGTGCCTCCCTTATTTGCCTGTGTGGACTGCACAGGCTAATGTGGGACGACACTTTACACAAAAGCATTTAAGTTAAACCCCCTTTTCACAGAGCATGGCTCATATGAATGCTTCGTGTTCAACCCCAAAATACACACATTAACATTAGTCTCGCTCTGACAAAAAATAGGCTTAATGCATGTGCGTAGTGTCCTTCCAGATTAGCCTGTGGGGTATTTAGAACAAAATAACATGTATGCCCATTAAGAAGAGTTCCTTTCACGAAATATTCCATATAAACGGAAAATGTCCCTGATTAGCCTAAGAGGACTACACAGGCTAATCCGGGATGACACTAAATGTATTAATCCCTGTTTTGCCAGAGATTGGCCCAAATGATTATCACAGATTTCAGAGTATTTATTAAGAAACTAATTCATTACTGAATAACCATCCACACAAATCAACATTCCTGACAAAAATTATTAATGAAGCATTTTGCTATAATAACCAAATATGACAACATACTGCATCAACATATACAACCAAGAAAATTAAATACTTTGTTAACAATCCAATAAAAACAAAATATTTATACCAGTGAATTCACACAAAGTAAAAAATATTTACTTAAACAAAAAAAAAGTTTTTTTTAATTACAAAACCTGTATGTAAGAGAATGAGATGAACAAAAAAAAAATCGCATCATTATTAAACACATGACAGACCAGTATTATGTTGTGAATATTGATACATTTTGTCTGCATGACAAATTCAAATATACCATAGTTGTTATAATATTGCACATGACCAGGTCACACATACCTTGTAAAAGAAATTCTGTATACATGCAGAATGATAATTCAATTGTTGAGACATTTTCACAATATATATGAAGAAATGTGACCCCTTAAATGGGGCTTGTTTTGACCACAGGGGCTTAATTTAACCACAGGGGCATGGTAAAAAAAAATTTTTTGTAGAGGACCATTTTACAATGTTATATACCAAATAATACAATGAGAATTAAGAGAAAGATAATATGACTGTTTTGACCGAAGGGACATGATTAAAAAAAACTAACAAACTTATAAAGGACCAAACAATAATGCGGCACACCAAATCCTTGATCTCTATTAGTTGCAGCTTTAAATGGAAAAATTTGATTTAGTTAATGTGCTTTATAAATGTTCACTGACTTTGCAATCCTCAGGGCGTGGCTAGATTTTTGACCAGGAACATAATTACAACCACTGGACATTAACTGTAAATTTGCAGCTAATCTATTCCCAGTCAAGATGGCAGCTTACACCAGTACCTTTCACAAACAGTAACACACTGTCATGTACCTCACTTTAGCCATGGGCCACAACACCTTGTCAAGGGAACTGCAAAAGCCCAGATCATGAGAGGCCTTATTTATCCCACACTGTGGCTAACAAATTCAATAAAATATTCTTATAAACTTAACAGCCATAGGTGATACCACATTGAGATATTAGCATATCCAGCCCAGCACTCCCTACCGTCTTCTAAGAAATGTCTATTAAACTGACCAGACCAGCTATTAGCAATACCACAAAGTCAAGATTTGCAGCTAACACTAAATTGCAGTCAATTCCAATGCTCGCTGTCATACTTGTTAAGCCATATATAGTTTGTATCGCCTAACACTTCCACTATAATGTCAGGTAAGCAATTCAACACCACATGGCGGTCCATTCCAGCACCTGCTGCCACACTTAATGGAATCGTTAATTTGTCCTTTAACTAGTCTCCCTGTCCATGTCAGGACTTCTTAGGCAGGTGGTTTGGAGCGTCGGCAAACAGGAACTTGAGTTTGAAGGCCTCGGCCAGTAGTTCCCCGATGTCGGGGTCCTGCCAGTGGTGTGTGGGAAGGTTCTGTATGAACATCAGGATGCCCTGCATGAAGATAAAGGAACTTTTGAAAAATGTGTTCAAGAAAATTCTTTAACTGAAAGAAATCATAACAAGAGCACTGCATAACGTGTGCCAACATTCTGCTGCTGGTGCCAACACTCTGCTGCGGGTGCCAACACTCTGCTGCAGATGCCAACACTCTGCTGCGGGTGCCAACACTCTGCTGCTGGTGCCAACACTCTGCTGCGGGTGCAGTTTTGAATAAAAGAAAGATTGTCAGAATTTTTTATTATTTTTTTAAGAGGTCACAGTGACCTTGAACTTTGACCTAGACCCCAAAAATGGGTGTGGCGTGTAGAACTCATCAAGGTGCACCTACATATGAAGTTTCAAAGTTGTAGGTGGAAGCACTTTGATTTTAGAGACAAATGTAAAGGTCTTAGCACGACGCGGACGGCAGATGCCGAGCTGGCTATGACAATACCTCGGGTTTTCTTCGAAAACAGCCGAGCTAAAAATTAAATAAAATAAAGCATGGAAAACTATTTGAGACACGTTCTGGGAAAACTGGGCTTATTGCATATGTGTAAAGTGTTGTCCTATATTAGCCTGTGCATTCTGCACAGGGCTAATCAGGGACAACACTTTCTGCTTACGGTATAACTATAATAAAATATGGTATTTTTCTTTTAAAGAAAATCTCTTCACAGGCTTATCTGGCACAACACTTTCTACATTTATGGTATTTTTGTTTAAAGAAAATCTCTTCTTTAAAAAATCCTGTTTAGGCGGAGAGTGTTGTCATTGATAAGCCTCTGTAGTGTGCACAGGGTAATCTGGGACAAAACACAGGGTAATCTGGGACAAAACACAGGGTAATCTGGGACAAAACACAGGGTAATCTGGGACAAAACACAGGGTAATCTGGGACAAAACACAGGGTAATCTGGGACAAAACACAGGGTAATCTGGGACAAAACACAGGGTAATCTGGGACAAAAGTATACACACATGTATTAATCTCACTTTGCCCAAAGTAAGGAGGGTTAATTACCTTAAATCTGTATGAAAACACAGACCAAATAACTGATCAATGTTCTTGATGTGTTGAAAACAATTACTTGACAATTGATTATATTTGCTGATTTAAAGGGTGAATTCAATGCATTTAATGTCTAGATACACATTAAATTACTCAACTTTTTCTTCAAATGATACAAATATGATTGTTCTAGCTTGCATATTTTATTGCATTGAAATATTCTTGAAGTTATAGCCATATAATATACAACTATATAAATGTAAAACTCTTAAACATTTTAATAAGTTTTATTTAATATAAATATGCCTTTCTTCTACTTTACTTCACCATGTATAACACGTATGTAATTCCATGTACAATTACCTGAAAGTCTTTTTCCCTGAGCAGATCTTTGGAAAACCTGGTGAGAAAAGCTGCACAAACATACAGGTGGAAGTCTGCAAAGCCATTGGGCTCTGACTGAAAAATAAAGAACAACAAGTTACAAATAATTTGAACTATTATTTTTTAACTACCAGTATATGAAGTTTTAATTTTGAAAAATGCCAGAAACAAAGTCCACATAATGTTTTTTCCGCTAGTAATTATCTACTTTGACTTTTCATACAACAAAATTAAGATTTACTTATTTAATTGCTTTTTTTTAAGAAAGAAAAATACATTAAATGTGTACATTTTTGTAAATAAGTTCACATTCTTAAACAAATAAAAGGAAGAAAGGTTACAAACATAAAGACAATGTGTTAAAGGCACTGCTTTAAGAATCAGTAAGAAAAGATTACTGTAATATCATTTATATCGGTGGGCATGAAATTTTGCGCTTTTTTTGAAAATTACTTTTTTGTAAACACGTAAATTTGTTGGTTTAAGATTTTGGAAATTGAGAGCAATTTGAGTTGGTCGTTTTCCAATGTGTCTGTGTGCTAAATTCGTTGATTGATGAAACCACAAAATCAAAAAAATTAATTTCCCACTAATAATAGAAATGCCTTTACAGTATCCTACCAGGAAAGTATCCCACAGCCGGATACTGCAGCGCAGGGGTATCTCCCTCATGAGCAGGTTGTTCATCCAGCGAAAGGCAAACTGGAGATACTCCACACACTGTTCCTCCAGATGTCTGTGCAGGGGGATGTCTATCCTCTCCACTAACTCCTTCAGGGCGAGCACTTTGAGCTGTATGCCCGGCTGGGCGAAGGTGTAGTTGTCCTGGATACCGTCCAGCAGTTTGGACGTACACCAGAACGTGTCGGCCTCGATGATGTTCAGGGTCTCCTCTGGCAGCTCTGTCAGGTTGATGTTCTCTACCTCCACATCTGCAGCAATGTTTTAATTCCAATATAAACTTGTTGCAGCACAGAGAAAATTTAGATCTTTACTTTTGTGATACAGTTTCCTAGCGCACAACATCAGAAAATATATGCATGCGTCATACTTTTTTTAAAGTTGACATAACGGAGTGAAGAATTTAGGCTAAATGTGGAGAGTAAATTTAAGAACAAGGTGTAAGTATGAGACAATTTAATACCAAACAGCCATGCCCTGTGGAAACGGAGAATAAAGCATATGCATAAAGTGTTGACCCAGATAAGCCTGTGTAAGTCTGCACAGGCTTATCATGGACAAAAGTTTTTGTTTAAACAGGATTTTTGTTTAAATGAGACTTTTTAACAACAAGATGCGTTTGTGAAACACTATGTCCCCATATTTTTGACCTTGAAGGATGACCTTGACCTGTCACCGCTCATAATGTGCAGCTCCATGAGATACACATGCATGCCAAATATCAAGTTGCTATCTTCAATATTGCAAAAGTTATTGCAAATGTTAAAGTTTGACACAAACAAACAAAGCAACAAACCAACAGACAGGGCAAAAACAATATGTCCCCCACTATAGTGGTGGGGGACAGAAACAAGAGCACCGCCTTGCGGGTGCAGACCGCTCATCTATTTTTCTTTTTAAAGGTGTAGGGACCTATCTCAATTTCAATCACAAAGGAGGGAGGGGTGGAGTGGAGAGGGGTGTATAGTGTGGGGGTGTGGTCATTTATTACATTATGTTCCAAAAATGCCAACAAAAATGCAACAAAAAAAATAAAAAATTGGGGAGTTGGGCATGGATTCTTGGGTGGGATGGTTGGACGCTATTTCAAAAATAAAATAATAAAAATAAATATTTGTGTTTTTTAACCATGTTTGAAAAAAAAAGAAATGTGTTTGTCAGAAACACAATGCCCCCTATTGCGCCGCTTGGAATTAAAAAATTTTTTTTTTTACCTTTGACCTTGAAGGATGACCTTGACCTTTAACTTCCACCACTGAAAATGTGCAGCTTTATGAGAACGCTGCTTTGAAATATTTTTTTTGACCTTTGACCTTGAAGGATGACCTTGACCTTGAAGGATGACCTTGACCTTGAACTTCCACCACTCAAAATGTGCAGCTTCATGAGAACGCCGCTTTGATTAAAAAAAAATACCTTTGACCTTGAACGATGACCTTGACCTTGAAGGATGACTTTGACCTTGAACTTCCACCACTCAAAATGTGCAGCTTCATGAGATACACATGCATGCCAAATATCAAGTTGCTATCTTCAATATTACAAACGTTATGGCCAATGTTATAGTTTTCGACGGACAGACGCCATATATTTGACATTTGACCTTGCAGGATGACCTTGACCTTCACATTTCACCACTCAAAATGTTCAGCTCCATGAGATACACATGCATGCCAAATATCAAGTTGCTATCTTCAATATTGAAAAAGTTATGGCCAATGTTAAAGTTTTCGGATAGACAGATGCCATAAATTAGACATTTGACCTTGAAGTATGACCTTGACCTTTCACCACTCAAAATGTGCAGCTCCATGAGATACACATGCATGCAAAATATCAAGTTCCTACCTTCAATAGTGAACAAGTTATGGCCAATGTAAAAGTTTTTTCGGACGGACAGACTGACATACTGGCACACTGACATACTGACGGACAGTTAAACTGCTATATGCCACCCTACCTGGGGCATACAAATTGTTTGTTTTTTGGGTGGGGGGGGGGGTATAGTGTTAGGGTGTGGTGGTCATTTATTAGATGATCTTTAAAACAAGAGGGCCAAGATGGCCCTAGTTCGCTCACCTGAGAGGAGTCAGTTCATTCATTCTTTACCAAATGTCAAACTTGACCTAGATATTGTCCAGACAAACATCCTGGTCAAGTTTCATCATTATTTCATCTGCGAGTCATAATCAATGTACCTATGAAGTTTCATGATCCTAGGGGTAAGCATTCTTGAGTTATCATCTGGAAACCATTTTTCTAAGTCAATCTGACCTTGACAGCCATTGTGTGAATACGTTTTTTGGCACTGTCACCTTGACCTTTGACCTAGTGACCTGATAATCAATAGGGGTCATCTGCGAGTCATGATCAATATACCTATGATGTTTCATGAACCTAGGCATAAGCGTTCTTGAGTTATCATCCAGAAACCATTTTACTACTTCAGGTCAATGTGACCTTGACCTTTGACCTATGGACCTGAAAATCAGTAGGAGTCATCTGCGAGTCATGATCGTTGTACCTATGAAGTTTTATGATCCTAGGCATAAGCGTTCTTGAGTTATCATCCAGAAACCATTTTACTATTTCAGGTCACCGTGACTTTGACCTTCAACCTTGTGACCTGAAAATCAATAGGGGTCATCTTCAAGTCATGATCAATGTACCTATGAAGTTTTATGATCCTAGGCATAAGCGTTCTTGAGTTATCATCCGGAAACCATTTTAGTATTTCGGGTTACCATGACTTTGACCTCTGACCTAGTGCCCTGAAAATCAATACGGGTCATCTACGAGTCATGATCAATGTACCTATGAAGTTTCATAATCCTAGGCCTAAGAGTTCTTGAGTTATCATCCGGAAATCATTTTACTATTTCGGGTCATCGTGACCTTGACCTTTGACCTAGTGACCTGAAAATCAATAGGGGTCATCTATGAGTTATGATCAATGTACCTATGAAGTTTCATGATCCTAGGCCTAAGCGTTCTTGAGTTATCATCCGGAAACCATTTTACTGCTTTGGGTCACCGTGACCTTGACCTTTGACCTAGTGACCTGAAAATCAATAGTGGTCATCTGCAGTCATGATCAATGTATCTATGAAGTTACATGATCCTAGGTATAAGTGTTCTTGAGTTATCATCCGGAAACCATTTTACTATTTCGGGTCATCGTGACCTTGACCTTTGACCTTGTGAACTGAAAATCAATAGGGGTCATCTGCGAGTCGTGATCAATGTACCAATGAAGTTTCATGATCCTTGGCATAAGCGCTCTTTAGTTATCATCCGGAAACCATCTGGTGGACAGACCAACATGAGCAAAACAATATACCCCCTCTTCTTCGAAAGGGGGGGGGGGCATAATGAGAAAACTGCCCCCCTCCCAGCAGCCATGTTATTAAACTGACCGGATCCATTTTTAAACTCAACTCTCGTATCAAGGAAACAAATGTTCTGAGCAAATTTAATGAAAATTGGGAAAAAAATGTGACTTCTACTGTGTTCACATGTTTTCACTATATACATGTACATATAGAGAAAAATGCCAGGCCAACTGGCGGCCATGTTTTTTCACCGATCCCGACCATTTTCAAACTTGTCCGAGATATCAATAAAACCAATGTTTTGACCAACTTTCATGATGATTGGGCAAAAATTGTGACTTCTAGAGTGTTTACAAGGTTTCTCTATAGCCAAATAGGGAAAACTGCCACTATATACAAATAGAGAAAAATGCCCCGCCCACTGGCTGCCATGATTTTTCACTGATCTCGACCATTTTTGAACTCGTCTGAGACATCAATTGAACCAATGTTTTGACCAACTTTCATGATGATTGGGCAAAAATTGTGACTTCTAGAGTGTTTACAAGGTTTCTCTATAGCCAAATAAGGAAAACTGCCCCGCCCACTGGCGGCCATGTTTTCCAACGGATCGGAACCACTTTTGAACTCAACCAAGATATCATTAAGACAAACATTTTGAAAATGAAGATCGGGCATGAAATGTGACTTCTACAGTGTTTACAAGGTTTTTCTTTTTTTTTACCTAGTGACCTAGTTTTTGACCCGGCACAACCTAGTTTCAAACTCGGCTGAGATTTCATTGGGACAAAGCTTCTGACCAAGTTTCATGAAGATAGGACAAGAAATGTGGCCTCTAGAGTGTTTACGGACGGACGGACATACGACGGACAACACCAGTCACAAAAGCTCAAAATATATATAAATTATTTTTATATTAAAATATAATGGGGGGGATTCGGGGGCTGGGGGGGGGGGGGGAATGGGGGGGCGTGGGGTAGGAGTCTATTGTGGTATGTCAGGTAAGAGTTGTTTTGTCAAAGTATCAATCAAATCTAATCATAAAGAAGTTATGGCAATTTAAGCGAAATTTAATAATTTGACCTTGAGAGTCAAGGTCATTCAAAGGTCAAGGTAAAATTCAACTTGCCAGGTACAGTTACCTCATGATAGCATGAAAGTATTTGAAGTTTGAAAGCAATAGCCTTGATACTTTAGAAGTAAAGTGGATCTAAACACAAATTGTAACCATATATTCAAAGTTACTAAGTCAAAAAAGGGCCATAATTCCGTAAAAATGACAACCAGAGTTATGCAACTTGTCCTTTACTGTCCCCTTATGATAGTTTGCGAATGTTCCAAGTATGAAAGCAATATCTATGATACTTTAGGGGTAAAGTTGACCAAAACACAAAACTTAACCAAATTTTCAAGTATAAAGGGCCCATAATTCCGTCAAAATGCCAGTCAGAGTTACATAACTTTGCCTGCACAGTCCCCTTACGATAGTTAGAAAGTGTTGCAAGTATGAAAGCAATAGCTTTGATACTTTAGGAAAAAAGTGGACCTAAACACAAAACTTAACCAAATTTTCAATTTTCTAAGTATAAACAAAACTTAACCAAATTTTCAATTTTCTAAGTATAAAAAGGGCACATAATTCAGTCAAAATGCCAGTTAGAGTTATCTAACTTTGCCTGCCCAGTCACCTCATGATAGTATGTAAGTGTACCAAGTTTGAATGCAATAGCATTGATACTTTATGAGACAAGGGACAAAATTGTCACAAAACCAGGTTTTCAATTTGAAAAAAGTCTGATAAAGGGAGACAATTCAAAATGTGCATTGTTACCCCGCCATGAGAGATTCAATCTATATTTACTCGTGGCAACCCTGATTTCAATTTGAACAAAAAAAAGCTGATAAAGGGAGACCAACTCAAAATGTGCATTGTTACTGAATGTTAATGAATGAATCAATCAATCTATTTTTAGTTGTGGCGACCTTGACCTTGGAGATATTGACGTAATTCTTAAGCGTAACACACCGTCAAATAATGGTGAACAAATGTGCCAAATGATCTTAAAATCTCACAATGAATTACATAGTTATGGCCCAGACAAGCTCATTTATGGCCATTTTTTACCTTTGAACTCAAATTGTGACCTTGACCTTGGAGATATTGACGTAATTCTTTGGCGCGACACACCGTCTAATGATGGTGAACATATGTGCCAAATGATGTTGAAATCTCACAATGAACGACAAAGTTATGGCCTGGACAAGCTCATTGATAGCCATTTTTGACCTTTGAACTCAAATTATGACCTTGACTTTGGAGATATCAACATAATTCTTTCGCGCGACACACCGTCTTATGATGGTGAACAAATGTGCCAAATGATTTTAAAATCTCACAATGAGCGACAAAGTTATGGCCCGGACAAGCTTGTTCCGCCTGCCAGCCCACCAGCCGACATTTGCCAATCTAATAACCAGTTTTTTCCTTCGGAAAACCTGGTTAAAAAGTGGACACAAGCGCAAAACTTAACCGTACGCCGACGCCGAGTCCAAGGTGATGACAATAGCTCATAATTTTTTTTCAAAAAATAGATGAGCTAAAAATCCATACAGGCAGGAAGTGTCGTCCCTGATTAGCGCCTCTGCAAGACTTCAAAAGATTATTTGTGACAACACTTTATGCATATGCATTAAAAAAATTCAGAACGAGGCTCAAATGTGAGGTACTGCCTACCATTTTCAATGTACTCTGAGAGGAAGACCACAAAGAACGGAGTGACGAGATCATTGATGCCCTGTACATAGCCACTGGCAGGGTGTCGTATGGCCCACATGTACAAGATACGCTCAAATATCTGAAACATGCATGTACAATATACGCTGCGCTTGTTCTGTGTTTGAAAACATTGAAAGCAAAGACAAATATTAACTGTGTATAATTTTTTTTGAAATGCTTTACATTGGTCCCAACAGAATAGCATAATATCATTCTTATTTGTAATTGCGTAATTTTGAAGCAGTGAGAATTAATTTAAAATACCTATTAGTAAAATTGAACAAGGTATATTCACTTTAATTAAGTCCAAATTTTACAATTAAGTGAATGCAGAAAACCGACTTGGAAAATGAAGGAAATGCAAGAAGAAAGAGACACATACATGTAGGAAACATTTACAGCATAGCCATGCGCAGCCAAAAAACAAGCCCTTCAAATATGAGATGAAAGAGAACTAAACACAACACTGCCACCAAACAAGGTCTACACAACTTTACAGTTGGGTGAATAACAAATATATTTGGTTGACACATAACATTTCAGATAATAAAGGATGGACAATGATGCCAAAGTAGTGAAATTCCCTAAGAAGGTTTCTTTGGTGTTCATGATGATTGATACCTAACAACTAACTCAGATATACCTGTACCTTAAACTTTATCAATCATAACATATTTAACTGAACCGCAAACACTGTTACATGTTTTGACTGTACTTCAAACAGTGTTACATGTTTAACTGTACTACAAACAGTGTTACATGTTTGACTGTCCTGCAAACAATGTTACATGTTTGACTGTACTGCAAACAGTGTTACATGTTTGACTGTACTTCAAACAATGTTACATGTTTGACTGTACTTCAAACAATGTTACATGTTTGACTGTACTTCAAACAATGTTACATGTTTGACTGTACTTCAAACAATGTTACATGTTTGACTGTACTTCAAACAATGTTACATGTTTGACTGTACTGCAAACAGTGTTACATGTTTGACTGTACTTCAAACAATGTTACATGTTTGACTGTACTGCAAACAATGTTTAACTGTACTACAAACAGTGTTACATGTTTGACTGTAATGGATAAAATGTTACATGCTTGACTGTACTGCAACTATGTTTCATCTTAAACTGTACTGCAAACAATACATATGTTTAACAATATTATAAAGAATGGCAGCTGAAGCCTTGAAACCAATGCTGTTACAATTGTTGGACTACCAGCAAACCAAATGCATAGAATAATGCATTATGGCACCAACTCCACAACTCTATGAAGCTTGGCTACTATTAATTTACACGCATCCATACTCACTTCCTGAATGCGCTGCTCTTGAAACAAGTGTGCTAATGAGGTCATTCGAGGCACGTCTTTCAATATCTGCAAGGAGACATAGTCACATGACCCACTGTGCCTTGAGATCCACATGCCAGTGGCTAGCTTGGCAGACACTGTGGCATGTTTGCAACATGAGTTGGGTATTTGAGGGACATACACTGAGCCCTAAAACTGAAATGCCACTGAGCAGCTTCTCAAACATACTGAGGTTGGGGACTGGGGAGAATGATTGTGGGTGTAGGACATGCAACAAACAAATAAAGTGCAGGACAACAAATAATAACATGCTATATTTCAACTTCTATTCACCAAAAAAGATTTCAGTTTGAATTCTGTGGTCTGTGTAACAAGATCATTCATAAGCTATCACTATCAAATGTCCCTCCTTAGTAAACCTTGCTCTTTTGTTACCCACTAAATTGAGATCAGTTGCAGCCTTTATTTTGACCTAAATCTATATTTTGAGCCTTATTAAAACAAAACTTATGACTCACATATCAAGATTGCCAATTTCTTGTCAATACATTTTAAGTGGTAAAACCTTTTATACATAAACAATTCACAAACGAAACAAGCAACATCAGCTGCAAGTTACTATCTACACTAGCCTGTAATTAATTGACATCATGAACTGCAATCCATCTATAATGAGAATATTAACACAAATAATACTTAAAAAAAAACATACATGACCCAAAATGGCTGCAAACAGTTGCTGTCCAATAATGCCTTTTAGGTGGATTTTAACCAGAGAAATAAGCTCTTTGAATACATATGAGCACTGCTCTGTGATAAGGGGGTTGAATGCATGTGGGTAAAGTGTCGTCCCAATTAGCAAAAATCCATTTTAAATGGAAAGTGTTGTGCCTTATTAGCCTTTGCGAACTGCACAGGCTAGTTTGGGACAACAATTTTACATACATGCATTAAACCCCCTTTTCACAGAGCACAGCCCATATATAAATAATTTATAGTGGACATTGGAATCATAAAGTATCTGCACCCTTAATTATGTGACCTTGATCTTGGACAAACAGTTAACCACTTAAACACACATTAAATGACAGCAAATGTCCATAGTTAAAGGGTAGTAGCAGGGGGGGTAACCATGCAATCCCAGTCTTAGGGAGTTCTTTCCCTTGGTCAAATCACTTACATTTTGTACTAAAATGTGTTGAAATATAGGAATAAGTGGATTCATTCTGGGTATATCTATGTGAATCTGCAAACAGTGAAAGACACAGTGAACAGGAAAATTATTATAAATAAATAACTTTTTTCCTTAACGCTTGAGGAAGGGTACCAGCACAGGTCAAATTAAATTGGTGTTGTTTTAAGCATTTTTGTGCATTTTTATCTTTTTCTTCAAAAGTATAAGTAACATTGATTAACTCTAAAATAAAATAATTTTTTATTATTGGCATGTGTTAAAGTCAACACTCATTTTTTAAGGAAAAATTTGTCTTTACATTCCAAATGAGTCATAACACTTAATACATCAAGAATGTTGAAACAAGGTTACAGCTTCTTTAGGCAATGCAAAGAATTTATCATTTCTTTCCATAGGCTAATCTGACAAATTGCCATTCAGAAAAAGCAAAAGAAATGAGGTCATTAAAATTAAATCTGTGATTACAGAGCATCCTAAAGAGATATGCACAGACATTTATATTAGATTCATTTTTATTGTAGCAATAAAACACACAAACCAGTAATATTAAACTTCAACAAGAAATAAAATTGATTTAAAACAAATTTTCTTAAGTAAAATTCATTTTAATTATTAAATACTTACCTGTTATCTCTAGCTTACCCCTTTCCAAGGGAGTTATTTCATCCGGAAAATATTCAAGCGCTGGGAATCGTCCACCTCTATAAGAATCCAAATCAGGTTAAACATAGTACCATGCAACCTAACAGGAAATCAAGAACCACAACTCATCTTTCCTTTACGCAAACATAAAAAGGCGATGAGCGGGGTGGGAGGTGGGACTTACCGATAACAGGTAAGTATTTAATAATTAAAATGAATTTTACTTAAGAAAATTTGTTTTAATATCATAAATACGTTACCTGTTATCTCTAGCTGATTTTGCAGCTGCGGCGGGAAGGTTCGCATATTTTTTCCCATCACAGCAAAACCCATATAGAGGGTTTACAGCCAGAGATAGTAGAATCAAGTCCTCTTATAATCTTTGTTAGTACAGTATAGTACTTAATTCTCGGATGGCACCAGTGTACTTACGCCATAGAAGAAACTACAGTTTGAGCCACTACAAGAGGACCCAACTTATACAAATTGTCTTGTTGGCACTCAAGAGAACGAAGATAAAAAGAGGAGAAGGTGGTCGGATTCCTCCAGAAAGCAGCTTGAAGCACTTCAGATAGTGGGGTCTGATTAATATAAGCCCACGAAGCCGAAAGAGCTCTTAATTCATGCGGTCTTATCTTAAACAGGGATAAATCCCTCGATGAAAGAGAAGAATAAGCTTTCCTTATAGTCGAGGCTATCCAACGAGAAATAGAAGCCGCAGACACATCGCCCCCCCCTTTTAATGGAATGAAAAGTCTCTTGCGAGAACCTCGAATAGACTTTACCTTTTTAAGGTAGAACTTCAAAGCCCTGACCGGGCAAAGGAGTCTATCATCATCTTCATGTCCACAAGTTCTAGATAGACTTGGAACTTTGAAGGGTTTGGAAGCCATAGAGGGGAGTTGATTTTTAGCAAGGAATCCTGACTGACACAACAATGTAACAGAACCATCAGAAGAGTCAAAACGAAGATGACTATCCTCGATAGAAAGAGCATGAATTTCACTTCTCCGTTTGGCTGAAGCCATAGTAAGAAGGAAAACGGTCTTCCATGTTAGGAATTGTAATGAAGCCTGATCAAGAGGTTCATAGGGAGCCTTAATAAGGGAACCAAGCACACAAGCTAAATCCCATTTAGGAGCAAGTGTACGAGATACAGGACGACTAAGTTCCATAGCTCGAACAAGTTCTGAAATAGCTGGATCAGCACAGACTTGTGAAGACTTAGTGAAAGCCAATGTATGCGAAATCATAGATCTGTATCCTTTGATGGAACTAAGAGAAAGTTTCTTATCATCAAAAAGATAAATGAGAAAATCCGCTATTCGTCTAGCAGAGGGATTGAGGGGATTAATTTTCCCTCGAAAACACCAATTGGAGAAGAGTTTCCAACGAGCATCATAGACTGCTCTGGTGGATTTTCTCCTTGCCGAAGCAACGAGGGTTGAAGCCCTGACAGAAAAACATTTCTTCTGCAAAGATTGCCTGATAACGGCCAGACGTGTAAGTGGAACATTTTTGGGTCCGCATGTAGTCTGCCGCTTTGAGACAGAAGATCTGACCTGTGAGGAAGATTCCTGGGATAATCGTACAGGAGACTGAGAAGATCGTTGAACCAAGATCTTCTGGGCCACCAAGGGGCAATCAGGAGTATCCTGCAAGAGCTCACCCTGATTTTTCCCAATATTTGGGGAATTAGAATGGGTGGGGGATAGGCGTAAGCGTCCAGTTGGTCCCATGCGAACGAAAGCGCGTCGATTGCCCACGCTGCTGGATCGTAAACTGGACTCACATACAGAGGAAGTCTGTGATTGTGTCTGGTTGCAAATAGATCGACCAGGGGATAACCGAACTTGAAAAAGATCTGGTTGGTCACTTCTTGATGAAGTGTCCACTCCGATGGAAGTAACTGGTGTTTGCGAGACAAACCATCCGCCAGGGCGTTGAGGCGACCTGGTATATATTTTGCCAGCAGATGAATGTTGAGTGTTTTGCAAAGAACAAGTAATTTTCTGGTTTCCAGATACAGGGATTGAGAATGTGTTCCCCCCTGTGCCTGGATGTAAGCCACCACAGATGTGTTGTCTGTTGACACCATCACACAAGAGTCTCGAAGATGTGATTGGAAATGAGATACAGCTAGAAATACTGCTCGCATTTCTAGATTGTTGATATGAAGGTGAGATTCCTGATGAGACCACAACCCTGAAATTATCAGACTGAGAGGTTCCAGGTGAGCACCCCACCCTTCCTTGCTCGCATCCGTTATTAGATATAATGACGGTTGCGGGGGAAGAAGGGGTACTCCTGCCAACAGAGTCTCCTCGTCTAGCCACCACTGAAGATGAGACCTTAAGGAGGGAAGGATTGGAATCTGTGTTAATAGATTGCCTGGAGACCATTTCCAACAAGCTGAGAGATAGTGCTGAAGAGGACGTAGGAAGAGACGTCCCAACTGCACAAAGTCTGCTACTGAGCTCAGGATACCGTTGAGAGAGAGGAATTCTTGAGCTGTTATATGAGATTGGGACAAAACCCAGTTGACCTTCATCAGAAGGTCTGATATACGTTGAATAGACACTCTGACCCGATTGATGTGGGTCAAGAAATTCATTCCCACAAACGTAAAGTCCTGTGAAGGAATGAGGTCTGATTTGTCTGCATTGAGAAGGAGCCCTAACGAGAGGAGCTCCTTCCAAGAGAATTCTAGGTTGTACAGAAGCAATTGACGATCGAGCTGGTGTAAGAGCCAGTCGTCGAAATACTGAAGAAGAATAATCCCGTGAACTCTGAGGTGTGATCCGACTGCCGACATTAGTTTGGTAAAAACTCGTGGGGCTGTCGCCAACCCGAAAGGCATAGACCGGAACTGGTAGACTTGGCCTTGAAAGGCGAATCGCAAGTACTTTCGGTAGTTGGGATGTATAGGAACATGGAAGTAAGCATCTTCCAGATCCAAAGACACCCCCCAGTGCAGGGGTTTGATGGATTCCCGTATGAAAGAAGGAGTCTCCATTTTGAAAGTTGGTTTGAGGAGATACATGTTGAACACTTTTAAATCTATTACTGGTCTCCAGGAACCATTTTTCTTTTGAACAAGAAAAAGACGACTGTAAAATCCTGGAGAATAAGGATCTTGAACCCTTTCTACCGCCTGTTTTTCCAAGAGCCCGAGAATGGACTCTGGAATATGTGGATGCCGAGATACCAGCTCTATAGGGACGCGAGAAAGTGGAGGCCTTTTTTCGAATTGAAAAGTCAGGCCTTTTGTCACAAGAGAATGAACCCATGCGTCTGAAGTAATTTGAAGCCATCGATTTGAGAAGTGGAAAAGTCTGGCCCCGACTGGTATTTCCGGCATCGGAGGTTGTGGCGGTAGAAAGGGAAGGGACCTAGGGCTGATAAGCAGGAGGTGCGCCCCTGCCGGTAGAAGGTTTTAAATTCCTCTGTCCCGGCTTGGGTTTGCCCTTTTTCCCAGAATCTTTATTAGAAGACTTGTGTGACAAAGAAGGTCTGTTATAGGAAGACTGCCTATTAGGACCTGACCGTGGATTAAAAGAAGGCTTTTTAGAGAAAAGGTTATTTCTCTTAGCCGTCTTGAATGCTGGAACTGCTGGTGGCCTAGAAGCAGGATGCTTAAAGACCCCTTGGCGTTGTCCAGAGTTGTTTCTAGCTAAAGAAGCATGAAGTTGGTCATCCTTGTCAGCTGTGATTGCTTCTTGTATCCTTCCACCAAAAAGAAACCCTGATGTGAGAGGAGCTGTTCTGAGCGAGTTCATACCAGGTTCCAACAGAAAATCTTTAGGTAAAGAAGTAAGGATAAGATCTCTACGAATCCTTAGCATCTCGGACATTGAAGAAGCAGAAGTGTGAGATAAGGCCAGTGTGGTCCGTGAGAGATGAATTAACAAATCACGGAGTTCCTCCGGAACAGATTCCGACCAATCACACACCATTTGTAAAATTGTCGCTAGCATGAAGTCAATTTGGTTAGTCAAACCTAATGATCTACGTTCCCTCATTTCCCAAGTTTCCAACATTGAAAACGGAACAGAAACTGAATTGGAACCACTTGGCATTACAAGAGATAGCTTGCTTATGTCCGGATCTGGAACCGGAAGTTTTGAAAAATCCAACCCAGATGTTGCATGTGGTACAGGAGGTTTGTAACTTTTACTACCTTCCTGGTGTTTTGGATCAGCTAGTTCCTTAGGAATTTTCCATGTTTCTCCTCGTTTTGGAATAGTCTTATTAGCTGATTCCAATGATTGAAGAACAGATAGAACAGTAGAACCAATGGGAAGTCGTGGGTCAGGACGAGCCGTCGACTTAATAACCCTGTTGGGATCAAATGTACGAAAAAGTTGTTCTGTCACAGAAATCGTCGCATTTGAAGACAGTTCAGCAGGTCTTGGACAGTAATCTTCACCAAGAGTACGAAACATCAGTTCATAGATCTGACCAATCGGAGCTAAATATTGATCCGTCTCAACATTAGATTCTGCATCTGAATCAGCCTCACTCTCTACAACACCAGCGGTTTGTATAGAATCAGCAGGAACAGAAGTGAGAATATCTTGTACCGGATTGTAATTGTCTGGTAACAGCGAATGATCATCCCCGACGTCAGTAAACTGATAATGTAAACCGGAAGAAGGTAAATTATCAGCATTGACCGGTACAAAATGTCCCGCTGAATTCTGTATCCATAGTGTATCAGGATTCGACAGGGTAGCTGTAGGGAGTACACGACTAGATACTGTAGATGATACTCGTGGTGTTGACACTGACGCCGTAGTAGTGAGATGAGCTCCTGAAGATGCAATACGTGTGGCAGTCAACGTTGGAACCGACACATTTGGCATGGAAACATGCGATTCCATAACGGAACACGATGGTGAACGACTATACGTATGGTAAGTCCGATGCTGTCTACGTGAACGTTGCCGACGTCCTCGTTTCCTGCAATGTCGAGATCTGGATCGGCTGCGCTGTCGAGATGTGGATCGGCTGCGATGTGATCGAGATTTTTTGGAATACCGTCTCCGTGAGTGACGACGTGATCGCTTATGAGCGCCGCGACGATGATAACTGCTCGACGAAGAAGAGCGTGTCCGATGTCCACTCCTTGATGAAGACGATGTATTCGACGACGAATCGGATGTAGAAGAATACGCCGATGATGAAGACCGAGTTCTTCTTGACCGGCGATTGGTGTTATCGGTGGCAGGCCCAACTGATGACTGTTGACCGGTGACCGGACCGGACCGGACCGGTGACCGGACCGGACCGGTGATCAATGACCGGACCGGACCGGTGACCGGACCGGACCGGTGACCGGACCGGACCGGTGACCGGACCGGTGACCGGACCGGACCGGTGACCGGACCGGTGACCGGACCGGACCGGTGACCGGACCGGTGACCGGACCGGACCGGTGACCGGACCGGACCGGTGACCGGACCGGACCGGTGACATGACCGGACCGGACCGGAGACATGACCGGTGACCGGACCGGACCGGTGACCGGCCGGTCATATTATGACCGGTTACGTCACCGGACAAAGACCGTAGAATGGCGGCTGCCATGTGGTCTGACATTGATCCAGTCGTTCCATGATCAATGTCGCCGGTATGCATGGTGTGAGTCATAAGATCTGATGACGATCGACTGACAACAACACCATCTTGCCCGGTACCCGGTGACTGACAAAACCGCTGGTCATCCTTGACCAGTGGAGTCACCGGGTAATCAACGTCCGATGGAGGTTCGTTGCGTTTGCGGCTGATCGACGTCCTCCGGCGACCTGCTTTTGTCCATACGTCGTAAGCCCACAAATCGCAAACCGCACATTTGTTATTAAATGTGCAACCGGTACATGCCAAGCAAGTATCGTGGGAATCCCACCTTGCTTTGATATGACCACAAGAACCTCTATCCTGTAAGTTCATTCTGAAATAAAAGAAACAGAAAGAACCTACAAAAAAACAAATTAATGATTATAAATTCAAATAAAAAGTTAAACCACAAAATGTAAACACAAAGAACGCTGTCCAATTGACCTCAATTACTTATTGGGGAATAGGCACGAATTCCTCGTGGTTCACGTGCTCATGACGTCATGTACATGAGCGACGATGCAAACAAAGAAACCCAGCAAAAGCAGAAATATGACAATTACTGCAACAAAAAGTATAGAAATATAAACCGAATGATACAAATAAAAGATAAATAAACTTTATCCTTTTAAACTCCGCCAAAAACACAGTGAAAAGAACACATAAGTCCTGAGCCTAAAATAGGCGTGCACATGGTTTTATCCGGAAAGGAAAGATGAGTTGTGGTTCTTGATTTCCTGTTAGGTTGCATGGTACTATGTTTAACCTGATTTGGATTCTTATAGAGGTGGACGATTCCCAGCGCTTGAATATTTTCCGGATGAAATAACTCCCTTGGAAAGGGGTAAGCTAGAGATAACAGGTAACGTATTTATGATATTAAAATGACTTCGTCTATACTGTTTATCAAATCAAATCAAGTGTGGTTACAAATTCTTCTTTTCTCAGAAACAAAAAGATAAAAAAACAGTATTTTTTACATTTACTGATTACAAAAACCCAGAGCAGAAATACATAAGACAATATCCGTTTTCATGGAATTTTTTGTTTGACAGAAGTCTGTTTAAAACAAAAATCCAGTCTGGGCAGAATTTTTTCATCACTTATTAACCTGTGCGGACTGCACATGCTAATCTTGGACAACACTTAACGTACATGCATTGAGCCCTGTTTTACCTGTCTAAATGTGTCCTGGTGCTGCTCTTCATGTCTACTCTCATAATACTGCTCTATAAGGCTGAAATACTCCTGTCTCTTGCGTTGTAACATTCCTGCACGACGCTCAACATTGCACGGTAAATAGCCCTGTAACATACATAATACTGCTCTATAAGGCTGAAATACTCCTGTCTCTTGCGTTGTAACATTCCTGCACGACGCTCAACATTGCACGGTAAATAGCCCTGTAACAGACATAATACTGCTCTATAAGGCTGAAATACTCCTGTCTCTTGCGTTGTAACATTCCTGCACGACGCTCAACATTGCATGGTAAATAGCCCTGTAACATACATAATACTGCTCTATAAGGCTGAAATACTCCTGTCTCTTGCGTTGTAACATTCCTGCACGACGCTCAACATTGCATGGTAAATAGCCCTGTAACAGACATAATACTGCTCTATAAGGCTGAAATACTCCTGTCTCTTGCGTTGTAACATTCCTGCACGACGCTCAACATTGCATGGTAAATAGCCCTGTAACATACATAATACTGCTCTATAAGGCTGAAATACTCCTGTCTCTTGCGTTGTAACATTCCTGCACGACGCTCAACATTGCATGGTAAATAGCCCTGTAACATACATAATACTGCTCTATAAGGCTGAAATACTCCTGTCTCTTGCGTTGTAACATTCATGCACGACGCTCAACATTGCACGGTAAATAGCCCTGTAACAGACATAATACTGCTCTATAAGGCTGAAAAGCTCCTGTCTCTTGCGTTGTAACATTCCTGCACGACGCTCAACATTGCATGGTAAATAGCCCTGTAACATACACAATACTGCTCTATAAGGCTGAAATACTCCTGTCTCTTGCGTTGTAACATCCCTGCACGACGCTCAACATTGCACGGTAAATAGCCCTGTAACAGACATAATACTGCTCTATAAGGCTGAAATACTCATGTCTCTTGCGTTGTAACATCCCTGGGCGACGCTCAACATTGCATGGTAAATAGCCCTGTAACATACATAATACTGCTCTATAAGGCTGAAATATTCCTGTCTCTTGCGTTGTAACATCCCTGCACGACGCTCTACATTGCACGGTAAATAACCCTGTAACATACATAATACTGCTCTATAAGGCTGAAATACTCCTGTCTCTTGCGTTGTAACATCCCTGCACGATGCTCTACATTGCACAGTTAATAGCCCTGTAACATACATAATACTGCTCTATAAGGCTGAAATATTCCTGTCTCTTGCGTTGTAACATCCCTGCACGATGCTCTACATTGCACAGTTAATAGCCCTGTAACATACATAATACTGCTCTATAAGGCTGAAATATTCCTGTCTCTTGCATTGTAACATCCCTGCACGACGCTCTACATTGCACGGTAAATAGCCCTGTAACATACATAATAGTGCTCTATAAGGCTGAAATACTCCTGTCTCTTGCGTTGCAACATCCCTGCACGACGCTCTACATTGCGCCTTCCTATATACTACAGTGGAAACCCTCTAACCTGGATCCTCTGAATTCCCCGGGGGTGCCCGGTTTAGAGGGGTTTCACGGTAATGATGAAACAAGAGGGCCATTTTAGTTCGCTCACCTGAGAGGAGTCGGTTCATTCAATCTTTACCAAATGTCAAACTTGACCTAGATATTGTCCAGACAAACATCCTGGTCAAGTTTCATCATTATTTCATCTGCGAGTCATGATCAATGTACCTATGAAGTTTCATGATCCTAAGTGTAAGCATTCTTGAGTTATCATCTGGAAACCATTTTTCTAAATTGAGTCACTGTGACCTTGATAGCCATTGTGTGAATAGGTTTTTTGAAACTGTGACCTTGACCTTTGACCTAGTGACCTGATCATCAATAGGGGTCATCGGCGAGTCATGATCAGTATACCTATGAAGTTTCATGAACCTAGGCATAAGCGTTCTTGAGTTATCATCCAGAAACCATTTTACTATTTCAGGTCACCGTGACCTTGACCTTTGACCTAGTGACCTGCAAATCATCCGTAAGTCATGATCATTGTACCTATTAAGTTTTATGATCCTAGGCCTAAGTGTTCTTGAGTTATCATCCAGAAACCATTTAACTTTTTCAATTCACCATGACCTTGACCTCTGACCTAGTGACCTGAAAATCAATAGGGGTCATCTTCGAGCATGATCAATGTACCTATGAAGTTTCATGATCCTGGACATAAGCGTTCTTGAGTTATAATCTGGAAACCTTTTACTATTTCAGGTCACCATGACCTTTGACCTAGTGACCTGAAAATCAATAGGGGTCATCTACGAGTCATGATCAATGTACCTATGAAGTTTCATGATCCTAGGCCTTAGCGTTCTTGAGTTATCATCCGGAAACCATTTTACTATTTCGGGTCATCGTGACCTTGACCTTTGACCGAGTGACCTGAAAATCAATAGGGGTCATCTACGAGTTATGATCAATGTACCTATGAAGTTTCATGATCCTAGGACTATACGTTCTTGAGTTATCATCCGGAAACCATTTTACTATTTCGGGTCATCGTGACCTTGATCTTTGACCTAGTGACCTGAAAATCAATAGGGGTTATCTGCGAGTCATGATCAATGTATCCAGAGCTCCAGATAAGGGCCGTACAGCTGTAAAAACACCTTTTTCTTGAAGATTTACGCATTTATTTTTATAAACTGGACGGACAATTACGACTTTAATATCCATTTTACGCATTTACGAAAAAAATCTGACCGTACCGATACGCCTGCGTCAGCGCGGAATGATTTGTTGGTGACAGGTCTCTAACCTAACGGCGCTTTTCGTTAATTTAAATTACTGAAAAGTTGTAGACCGGGTTCATATATTATTGTCTATTCTGTCGCGTGATTTCCTGTAACTTGTATATCTGTCAAAAACAATATGTCTGCGCGCAATGGAATGCCGGCTTAACGGAAAGCGGTTCAAAACAACTCTTTGTTGTCACATAATGACTACATACGGTCTCATCTTACCATCCTAACATTAAATCTGTAAACCCAGAAAAAGACATTGTCGCCCCGATATTAAACGATTTGATTGCATCGGTGGCTTAAAACGTTAGAAAACACGGTGGGAAACGGATGAGACGGTGAAATAAGTGTTCATTTACTTAGCTTACTAGTTGGCTTGTGTTTTCTTGTCAAAAAAAAAAAAAGAAATAGTATTAGTCATGAGTTTTAATGTGTAGTTGTATTTGCATTATTATTCAGAATGGAAAACCTAATACAGTAACTGTTTAAAAAGCTACATATATTTATTATAATTGCTGCAAATGTTTCTGTAAAGTCAGTTATACACCCTTCAATATCCAAAAACACAGGTAGTACAGTACTACCTGTATTTTTGGATATGGTAGTACAGGTACTTATTGATTTTAAGCGTTGCTCCTTTTCTTTCTGTCAGTGGCAGTACCATAATTAATTTCACAAATCCTTATCTGGAGCTCTGTGTATCTATGAAGTTTCATGATCCTAGGCATAAGTGTTCTTGAGTTATCATCCGGAAACCATTTTACTGCTTTGGGTCACCATGACCTTGACCTTTGACCTAGTGACCTGAAAATCAATAGGGGTCATCTGCGAGTCATGATTAATGTATCTATGAAGTTTCAGGATCCTAGGCATAAGTGTTCTTGAGTTATCATCCGGAAACCATTTTACTATTTCGGGTCATCATGACCTTGACCTTTGACCTAGTGACCTGAAAATCAATAGGGTTCATCTGTGAGTCATGATCAATGTACCTATGAAGTTTCATGATCCTTGGCATAATCGCTCTTGAGTTATCATCCGGAAACCATCTGGTGGACGGACAGACCGACATGAGCAAAACAATATACCCCTCTTCTTCGAAAGGGGGGGGGGGGGGGGGGGGACATAATGAGTAAACTGCCCCCCTCCCAGCAGCCATGTTATTCAACTGACCGGAACCATTTTTTAACTCAACACTCGTATCAAGGAAACAAATGTTCTGAGCAAATTTCATGAAAATTGGGCCAAAAATGTGACTTCTACTGTGTTCACGTTTTCACTACATGTATATACATATAGAGAAAAATGCCCCGCCCACTGGCGGCCATGTTTTTTCACCGATATCGACCATTTTCAAACATGTCCGAGATATCAATAAAACCAATGTTTTGACCAACTTTCATGACGATTGGGCAAAAATTGTGACTTCTAGAGTGTTTACAAGGTTTCTGTATAGACAAATAGGGAAAACTGCCACTATATACATGTAGAGAAAAATGCACCGCCCACTGGCGGCCATGTTTTTTCACCGATCACGACCATTTTCGAACTCGTCCGAGACATCAATTGAACCAATGTTTTGACCAACTTTCATGATGATTGGGAAAAAATTGTGACTTCTAGAGTGTTTACAAGGTTTCTCTTTAGCCAAATAAGGAAAACTGCCCCGCCCACTGGCGGCCATGTTTTTCAATGGATTGGAACTACTTTTGAACTCAACCAAGATATCATTAAGACAAACATTTTGACAAAGTTATATGAAGATTGGGCATGAAATGTGACTTCTACAGTGTTTACAAGGTTTTTCTTTTTTTTGACCTAGTGACCTAGTTTTATACCCGGCACAACCCAGTTTCGAACTCAGCCGAGATTTCATTGGGACAAAGCTTCTGACCAAGTTTCATGAAGATGGGACAAGAAATGTGGCCTCTAGAGTGTTTACGAGCAAATGTTAACGGACGGATGGATGGTCGGACATACGACGGACAAAGACCGGTCACAAAAGCTCACCTGAGCAATAAGGTGAGCTAAAAAGCAAGCCTGATATCAAATAAAGTGAATTGCTAATGTGCATATACTAATTTGGAGAAGTCGGAATGTAGAAACCTTATTTCAAAGTATAAATCTTTGAGGCCTGTCTTTAAGGCCTGTTTTAAAAAACAATGTCAACTAGGCAGATATGGCCAAAAAATGTTTAAACTAGAACAGTCACTGTCCTGCATGGGCAGTTAAGTTTTAAAAACTATTTTCCCGTCATGCAAGCTTCATATCTCAACATTGATTACTCCTCTACCGGTATTTCTGCAAACTTATGAAAGCATGAGTTATGGCTCTTATTCAATGTAATTCTCATTCTTTAAATCTATCTATCCCATTTCAAGCTATAGAGCAACATACTAGCTCCATTCAAGATGTAACCATGTACTTAAGGGCAATAGGTGAGATGAGATCTATTGTTTTCAAGATATGCTGTGAAAAAAACGTTCATACCAAAATAAACAAAGGGAAATAATTCTAAATTTTTTGTAGCAAGTTAGAATTCTTTTAGTTTTCTAGAAATAACTGTACCAACACTTTACTTGCAGAAGTATAATAAAATTATATGTAAACTTTGCATGCTCCACTGACAAACTGGCTAACTGACTTACCGATAGTATTTTCCAGCACGTTGGACGTGCACTTTTTGGCAAACCAGACCAGCTGAGCTTTTGAAGTTCAACTGTAAAACAAATACAACATGATTCAATTATCAACAAAAACTTGTTAGAAGTGATATTATTTGTGAAGATTTCTCCCTATGGATAAACAAATCATGGATTGAAGATGTAGAACTTACATCACATATAGTTTTTGACATTGGAAAGGCAAGGTGGTTATATTAACACTCTTTCTACACTTACTGATAAAAAGAAAACCTTCATGCGCAATTTAATAAAACAAGAAACCGTCGGAGACGGGTGATGCTCCCCAAAGTTTTTTTTGTCACAATATTGCACTATATATTCAGATAAAAGGAAACGTCTTGAGGGGCATAACTTTGGACAAAATAATATGATGGATGGTTTAGCAACTTAAAAATTTCAAAGGGCCATAACTCTCTAAATAAATCATCTAACCAGAACCCACAAATAACATGCGCATCTCCTAGTTAAGCTTCCCATAAAGCTTCATTGAATTCAAGTCAGTAGTTGGGGAGAAATAGCCCGGACAAGAATTGCACTATATGTACAGTTTATAGAAAATTTCAAAGGGCCATAACTCTGTGAAAAATCATCTGACCAGAACCTGCTGATAATATGCACAATCGTCATCTCCTCTTGATAGTGAAGCTTCCCATAAAGTTTAATTGAATTCCGGTCATTAGTTGCTGAGAAATAGCCCGGACAAAAATTGTGCACAGACGGACGGACACACGCACAGACAGACAAAGCGGCGACTACATGCTCCCCCCAAAAATTTAGGGGGAGCATAACAAATAAGAATCCCTCTAGGAAAGCCAGGCTTAATGCATGTGTGTAAAGTGATGTCCCAAAGACGCCAGTGCAGTCTGGGCTGGCTCATCAGGGACAACATTGGAAAACCAGGCTTAATGCATGTGCCTAAAGTGATGTCCCAAAATAGCAAGTGCAGTCTGGGCTGGCTGATCAGGGACAACACTTTCTGCTTAAACTGGATTTTTGCTAAGAATAGATTGCCTTTAAAGGAAATATACCATTAAAGTGTTGTCGCTGATTAGCATGTGCAGATTGCACAGGCCAATCCAGGATGACACTTAAAGCATATGCATTAAGCCCCAAGGGTCATATTTATTTCATACTCAAATATGTTTCCAGAGAAGCACAAGTATTGGGTATGGAATGCTCTACCTAACACTTGCTAGGCTGGTACCACACAATGTCACTAGTGCCAAACAATGAGAGATTAAGCCTCTTGAGAAGGCTAACATGACCAGGTTACATCACACTGCTAACCCAAACTGGTATTTGGTCCAGCCAGCAGCCAGCCAGCTAATCACATGACTATGTTACATTTCACTCATGACTAGGTCACATTGCACTCATGACTAGGTTGCATTGCACTTATGACCAGGTTACATCACACAACATACCAATACTGTTATTTGGTCCAGCCAGCAGTGGCCTATTCACATGAATAGGTTACATTGCACTAATGACTAGGTTACTTGCACTACTTACCCATATGGTGTTGGGTCCGGCCAGCAATGCCCTTATCACATGACTAGGTCATATTGCACCCATGTCTAGGTTACCTTAAACTAATGACTAGGTTACATCCCACTAGTCTACATACCCATACTGGTGTTGGGTCCGGCGAGCAGTGCCCTGATCTTCTCCAGTTTCGTTGCCTCCTTGTCCACAGCCGTGTCCTGGATGTAGCGGATAGCGCTGGGTTTGGGTGGCTGCCAGGTGTTGTTCAGTCGTACTCCGACACCTGGCCCTGCCTTGTGGGGCCCACCTGACACAGGGGCTGACCCTGGATGAAACAGGGAATAATTGATTAAATAATATGAGCACACCTTGGGTGAAACATGGAATAAGAAAATGTAGCCATTTACCTAAATAATATCTTATTTTGTTTAATCCATTTTATACACAGCTTAATTGATCAGAAATGATCAGTTTTAAATCATCTTATCATTACAATAAGTACTAACCAGCATATCGCATGTCTTCCATGCCATGTCTTTTTTATTTATGCAAATTCAAGTCTGCACAGGCTAATCAGGGACGACACTTTCCGCTTTTATGGTAATTTTAGTTTCAAGGAAGTTCCACCTTACCAAAAATTTAAGTTTAGGCAGAAAGTGTCGTCCCTGATTTGCCTGAGCAGACTGCACAGGCTAATCTGGGACGACACTTTACGCACATGCATAAAGCCCATTTTTCTCAGAACAAGGCTCATATTATTGATCACAAAATGAATACTTCCTACCCTGGAATTTCATGTTAGAGTTCCTGGTCTGCTGGCTGTGGTTATCCAGCACCTGGCGGGCTGTCTGCTGTATGTCCTTCATGGACAGGCGTATGTTGGCCATGTCGATCATGAGGTCATCATCCCCGCTGTCCCAAGCGTCCTGCGTCTGTTTCTGGAAGTCCTGGAATGAGTCAGTGCGCAGACCACGGGCCTTCTCATCCTTCTTTACACCCGCCACACTGGAAAGAACAATGTTTTAAGCCTTATTCAGTGAAAAATGGTCTTAATGCATGTGCGTAAGGTGTTGTTATAGATTAGCCTGTGCAGTCTGCACAGGCTAGTCAAGGACAACACTTAAAACTTTTATGGAATTTTTTGTTAAAAGGAAGTCTCTTCTTAGCCAAAAATCTAGACCGCAAACTGCACTGGCTAATCAGGAACAAAAGGTTACGCACATGAATAAAGCCCAATTTTTTACAGATTGAGGCTTAATTGTATGTCATAAGAGGTCAAAGGGCTCTCCATAGGTTAAAATTTTATTAATGCCACTTTGAAAAAATAAGATCTATTTTTATAGCCATTCTTAAATATGATCTTCAATGCCTATACATTGCATATATTTTTTGTTTTATTATTAAAATCCCATATTACACTAGTCCTTAATGAAAAGTCCAGTTTAATTATGTACTCATGATACAATAAACATTCATTGCATTTACTTCAATTTAAGCCACAAACCTGTGTTATTATAATGGACTGCGTTTATAAAAATTGTCAATGCTCATATATTTCCATGATGTGTTGTCATCGCGTCATTTACCAAAACATGCATATAAACTACCGTATGATGGCGTATCAAAAAATGGACACATACTGCTTATGTAGAATAAATATATATACACCCGATACCCTTCATAAATACAAATTCAATAAAATAATTCTTGAATATATTGATGCATCATGCTGAATGTTTTTTAAAGATTTTATACAGTAAACACAATTGGATGCCATTTTTCCCAAGTGAAGTGTGATGAGAATTATGGGACAGGGTTTTTCCAATTGAATGTGCCCAACCAGGTAACGCGATGTGCGCTGTTCCGATTTAATCATAACAAACAATTAATGAGTCATTTAAATTTAGATTGAACTAGAAATGGCACGGCAGAGGCCGACGCGTATCCCCACGCTGCATGTTTGACCCAGGGGCGCCCCAGGGTTGGTAATGGGGCCATGCATAGTTGAGATTGACCGTATTGTCATAAGAGAAGTTCAGTATCAATTAGAAGTGAAGTTCAGTATCAATTAGAAGTGAATCAGTGTAGAAATGAAAAAGTTATTGTAAAAGGCAATTTTGGGTGGGTGTGGCCTATGTGTGCGGGGCGCCCCAGGGTTGGTAATGGGGCCATGCATAATTGAGATTGACTGTATTGTCATAAGAGAAGTTCAGTATCAATTAAAAGTGAATCGGTGTAGAAATGAAGAAATTATAGCAAAAGGCAATTTTGGGTGGGTGTGGCCTATGTGGGCGGGGAGTGAAAATCTCTGACCCGGCCCCACCCCAACCCCCATAACTTTTGACCCAGGGGTCAGATCAAAATTCCAAATAGTGCAGGGTCGCACATATGCTCATAGCTACCATGTGTGTAAGTTTCAAGGTTCTTGTGCTTATAGTGTAGGAGGAGATAGTGGCCAGGACAGATGGATGGACAGACGGATGGCGGAGATAACCACAATACCCCCACGCTTTTCAAAAAGTGTGGGGATAAAAAGTGATGATTTATTGCATAAAAAAGGTCATGCACAAAATATGCATCACAGGCACTCCAGATTGGTTCACATGTATGTGTTCAACTGAACTTAATTCCTAGAGTCCTGAATTATAATACCCTGACTTGTTAATTGCAAATGAATTATGAAGTGTTGATACTGAACACTTGGATACATACCGGTAGCATAAGACCCAGCAAACCTATTAGCTTTGTAAAATGTTTCCATTATGATGTTATGTTTAATTTTAGCACATGGGAAATACAGCCTAACTAGCATGCTTTTCATGCATGGCAAATGTTGCATTCTGATTGGATAATATATTCATTTCTACCTTATGGCTCCACCAAGGGGAATAGCTATGGGATGACTGGCTAAATCTTCTGAATTTACGCAGAGTATACATTTAAATAAGAGATTAGCACACACAGGCACTTGTTTTAAGTTTGACTCACTGATGCCATTTGTTTACCAAGAAATAACTGAAAATCCTTATTTCGCCACTTGTTTTTACAAATTAAAAGGTTTTATTGCCACTTTTCTAAATCTTTCGCATTTGGCAACAATTGCAGATGGCAGAGGAAGCTCTGGCTCATCCCATTGAAGTTTAGTCCAGATGTTTGCTCGATAATATTTTCCCTTTAAGATTTTAAAACATCGCATAAGAAGTCATGTTCTGTTAAATGTAAAGATGTTTGGCATGTATCCTTTCCAAGCGCACAAAAAAGTATACCAAAGACTTTTGAAGGTGACAATTTGGTTACTGAAAGGTTATTGGAATGTAAACTCTTATGCAATGTTGACAGATCCAATCAGAAGATATTAGAGCAGCATCAATGGAGATGATTAATATAATAACATCAGAGAGGGCTGAAAATATTATGAGACATTCTTTTTGAGCCATCATTATGTTATGTTCTTAATTGCAAAAAGTAGCCTTTTCCCTCAGTGTGTAGGAAAGAGATTTTTAATGTAGAATAGACATTTTGAAGCATTTTTTCCCTATTTTTATATACTTAAAAATTATGTTCATCATGGTATGGTCCCCAAGTCAATCATGAATGGGTTGAAACAAAGTGCAATCTCTACTGTACCTCAATGGTTTCTGAATGGGAGGATGTTGAGCTCCATACACTGGCTTACCACTGAAATAGAAAGTTAATAAATAAGCCAAGTTCTGAGAAAACTGGGCATAATGCATCTACATAAAGTGTCATCCCAGATTAGCCTGTGCAGTCCGCACAGGCTAATCAGGGACGACACTTTCCACTTTTATTGTATTTTTAGTTTCAAGGAAGTCGCTCCTTACAGAAAATCAAGATTAGTTAGAAAATGTCGTCTTGGATGACACTTTACGCACATGCATTATGCCCAGTTTTCTCAGAACACAACTCATATAACAACAACATACCAATAATAACTGCTGTAGACTTTTTTACTTAAAACAAGATTGTTGGACAATTGTCCTCATTCTAAGTATTGGTACATTGAGCTATTCATTCTATTGACACATCAGAGTTGACTTTGCTAATGGTCTATGGTAAATATACATACTGATTTGCACATCATAAAAAGTTCCTTATATTGAGCATATTATTTTATCTCAGAGTCCGACAATTGTCGAACAACTCATTTAACATTTTGCTATTGTCTTCTAGGCAATGTTATGGCTCAGACAGTGGTGTATGAGAATTTTCTTTAATAAATAGAAGACAAATAAAGATGATGACAGAAAGTTCTATGGTTTAATAGCTTTAAACTTCCAGAAGTGTACATTATGATTTAATATATAACTCAGCTTTAAAACCCTTTCACTGTGTCTGAAAAAATTACTACAGAAAAGCCTTATACATTTTAAGACTGTGATAATAACTAGCAACTCTGAATATAGCGTGTTTGGACATCTACCTGTTAAGCCATTCAGTCCTTGTGTTGTATATACGAGTTCAATAATCTACATTGTGAACTCCTAGCATCGTAAATATACCACAACATGGATGTAGCTCTGAATGCCTAATAACTTGAAAATAATTCTGTATAAATGTGTCTTGTTCTGAGAAAACTGGGCTTAATGCTTGTGCGTAAAGTGTCGTCCCAGATTTGCCGGTGCAGTCCACACACGCTAATCAGGGACGACACTTTCCGCTTTTATGGTATTTTTAGTTTCAAAGAAGTCCCTCCTTACCGAAAATCAAGTTTAGACGGAAAGTGTCGTCCCTGATTAGCCTGTTTGGACTGCACAGGCTAATCTGGGATGACACTTTACGCACATGAATTAACCCCAGTTTTATCAGAACAAGACACAAATTGTTTTTGTAGTTTTTTTGCAGCCAGTTTTCCATGACAACTCTTGTTACAAATACTTTCTGAATCTTGATATTAATATTGCTAATTTATTTCTGGTAAAAACATGTGAAAATAAAAAAAAAACATAAATTCATTTCAAGTGCTGGTAACTAGTGTGTTTTTTAATCAGGATAAATATTCCTATTCAATTTAATTTTATAAAGTTCTTTAATATAAGCATATTTAGATGTTCTTAGCTTTTGTTTGTTTGTTTGTTTTATTACATAAAATTAGTTGCAATTGAAACATGAACGTGCTTACAATCTATTGATGTTTATTTTATTATAAACAATATCTTATGATTGTTTACATGTCTTTTATAAATTTTATATTATTTTAAAACAATTTAACACTATTGTTTATAGTTGTAAAAACAGTCTTTATTTTTGTAAAATGTGAATTTTTAATAATAATGGTATTTGATATGTTATTTTGGAATATAATCCAATTATATTTTTTTCATATTATATGTTATGCGAGAGTTTGCTTCCATATTCATTTTCTTAATTGGCAATAATATAATTAAATTTCAAACATATATATAATCATTATCAGTCAACAAAACAAGAGCTGTCACCATAGGATGACTTATGCCCCCTAAAAATGCTCGATAGAAGTTATGAGCTTTTTTCGAAACCTTAATGCAGATTTCGAAACCTAAACACTGACCCTAAGTTCAAGATCAAGGTCACAGGGTTCAAAATTTGTGTGCGTATGGAAAGGCCTTGTCCATATACACATGCATGCCAAATATGAAATTGCTATCTGAAGCGACATAGAAGTTATGAGCATTTTTCGAAACGTAAACGCAAAGTGTGACAGACAGACAGTCCGATCGCAATATGCCCTCCTTCGGGGGTATAATAACAAAACAATACCTACTAAGTACCCTATCCTAGTTCACACCACTTACAATCAACATCTGTCAAGCTTTCATAGCTAAACAGGGCACTGATTATCTAGGGGTAGATACGGCTATTACTGACAGGGGTTGACTAAAGATAAGGCTGAAGTATAGAATGAGTTGAGGAATACAATAGGCTAAAGAAATCATTAATGTGTTATATATGTTATCAACAATAACCGGAAAATGTATCTAAGTATTAAAGAAGATGCTGTAAAGAATTTCAATGATTAAAGATATCATAATTATGGAAAATGAATGAATCACACAAAAGTATAAGCACAAACTTATTGCATTGTTTTATAATAACTAAACTCACTTTAATTAATTGTGGTATTGCATGAGAATGCAACAGACGTGACGTATACCCCCATGTGCCGCATTGACACAGACTATTTTTGCATGCTGTCTACACAAAACAAGAGAATGTAATTTATGGCAATTTTTAAGAATTATTATGCAATTATTATTTACAGCCATTTTGACCTTTGAACTCATGAATTCTTTCCCATTACACTCTGTCCAATGACTGAACAAAATTAATGTACAGTCATTTTAAAATCTCAAAATGAATGACATAGTTATGGTCCAGACAAGATAATGAAATGCCATTTTTTACCTTTGAACTAAAAGTGTGACCTTGACCTTGGAGATATCTATGTAATTCTTCTGCGTGACACACCGTCTAATGATGGTGAACAAAAGAACCAAATGATTAAAAAATTAATTAGTTATGGCCCAGACAAGCTCATTTATGGCCATTTTTTACCTTTGAACTAAAATTGTCACCTTGACTTTGGATATATCACAAAATTCTTTCAAGCGACACACCGTCCAATGATGGTGAACAAATGTGCCAAAGGGTGTTAAAATCTCACAACGAACGACATAGTTATAGCCTGGACAAGCTCATTTATGGCCATTTATGACCTTTGAACTCAAAGTGTGACCTTGACCCTGGAGATATCAACGTAATTCTTTCGCGCGACACACCGTCAAATGATGGTGAACAAATGTGCCAAATGATTTTGAAATTTCACAATTAACGACATTGTTATTGCCTGAACATGCTCATTTATGGCCAGTTTTGACCTTTGAACTTTAAGTGTGACCTTGACCTTGGAGATATCGACATAATTCTTTCGCGCAACACACCGTCCAATTATGGTGAACAAATGTGCCAAATGATTTTTAAATTTTACAATAAATGACATAGTTATGGCCTGGACAAGCTAATTTATGATCGTTGAACTCGAAGTGCGACCTCGACCTTGGAGATATCAACGTAATTCTTTCGCGCGACACACCATCCACTGATGGTGAACAAATTTGCCAAAAGATTTTAAAATCTCACAATAAATGACAAAGTTATGGCCCGGACAAGCATTTGACCTTTGAACCCAAGTGTGACCTTGACCTTGGAGATATCAACATACTTTTTTCACACGACACACCGTCCCATGATGGTGAACAAACATACCAAGTCATTTTAAAATCTAACGATAAATGACATAGTTATGGTGCGGACAAACTTTCGGTTTAAAACACACTAAGTGACCGCGTGACCTAGTTTTTGACCTGGCATGTTTATTCAAACTTGACCTAGACATCATCTAGATACAACTTGTGACCAAGTTTGGTGAAGATCGGATGAAATTTCGGGACAGACCGACAAAGTGACTCCTATATAGCCCCCATTACCAGTAATGGGGGTATAAATATAGAAGTTAAAGGCTACACCAATACCAGACTTGTGTAAACAATCTAATAAGATTCTTTACATGTTAATGTTATAAATATTATGATAGTTTCAATATTCCGACTCCCAGCTATTTACCCTTCGGAACGCTGGGAGTTGCAAATAATAAAGGCTTTTATCATGGGTAATATGAGCCACATAAATCATTTTCTGGTCTAAATAAACACAAAATGGTCATAAATATATCCATAATGAGCACATTAAAACTACTTACGTGATATGGTGTGCTCTCAGAATAATAATATTTATACAAGTTTCATCATGCCAACAGCTCATGGAAATGTGTAAAATGCCAGTCAGGACCCGTCATATAAGTTAATTTGCGTCCCATGGGACGCACAATCATTTTAACGTAGTGGTTCTTGTAATATAAACAAGAAACTCTGAAAGACAACTGCAGTACGTTATTATCTAGAAGGATGTATGAGTTGTCTCGCTTGTTGATTTATCGACCAACGGTATTAACGGGCACCTGCTGTTGCTAGGTGCAAAGTCCTGAATTGAGATTACATTGAGTAAATGTGAGCTATAATTTATGTCGCTTTGAAAGAAAAGCTTACTGAGGTTACGATAGCTTATTAATATTATCTGGCAAGCAAGATTAAACTATAAACAAGGGCTGTTTGTAAAACATGCATCCCCCCCATATGGGCTGTCCATTGTACTGGCAGCCATTGTGTGAATACGACTTTTGTCACTGTGACCTTGACCTTTGACCTAGTGACCTGAAAATCAATAAGGGTCATCTGCAAGTCACGATCAATGTACCTATGAAGTGTCATGATCCTAGGCAAAAGCGTTCTTGAGTTATCATCCGAAAATCATTTTGCTATTTCGGGTCACCGTGACCTTGACCTTTGACCTTGTGACCTCAAAATCAATAGGGGTCATCTGCAAATCATGATCAATCTACCTATGAAGTTTTATGATCCCAGGCATATGCGTTCTTGAGTTATCATCCGAAAATCATTTTACTATTTCAGGTCACCGTGACCTTGACCTTTGACCTAGTGACCTAAAAGTCAATAGGGGTCATCTGCGAGTCATGATCAATCTACCCATGAAGTTTTATGATCCTAGGCGTATGCGTTCTTGAGTTATCATCCGGAAACCATTTTACTATTTCGGGTCACCGTGACCTTGACCTTTGACCTAGTGACCTCAAAATCAATAGGGGTCATCTGCAAGTCATGATCAAGCGTTCTTGAGTTATCGTATGACAACTACCTGGTGGACGGACGGACGGACCGACCGACCGACATGAGCAAAGCATCAAAATAAATACAATCTTAAATTGTATAGGTGTGTGTTAAATCTCGGCTTTTGTTTACGTAAATAATGGTTTACAGGGATCGACAAATCCACTCTCGCCCGCTCATAATTATGGGTAGAAATCGGCTCCGAACGAGTGAATAATTCGACAGCGCTTGTCCTGCAGGGCAGGGCGAGTGGCATTTCTTGCCAAAAAGATTACAATTTCAAATTTTAACATATCTTTACCAAACAAAACAACGTTTTATCGGCGATAAAAAATTAACCGGATGTTGCTTATTGCACACTGAGCTAAAATTAGTCCTGTTCCCATTACGCGCCATTACAGGTATGTTCTGTGAATGTATCCTATACCAGGTGTTTTTCTGCCTATTTTGGGAAAAGGAGTCTGACCAAATTGGGAATTTTTTATCGACAAAATTGTCCTGTTTGGGAATTTTTGCTTTGATGAAACGGCTCATTTTGGGAAAACATTGTGAATATATCATGCTTAAATAAGTCAGTGGTTTAACAAATAATTTGTTTTCATTTGTTATTTTGTCTTCTTTATATAAACATATGCGATATTGGGCATGTTCAACTTTTATTCAAGTACTGCAATTTTGTTTTTCAATTACAGTTACATTCTGAGATAAGAACTGTACAGTCAAAAACTTAAAGCAGATATTTTTGACCAAAACAAACACTGGTTAGTCACACAAGTTACAGCATAATTTTTCTCTGCTTTCTGTTTTTGAAAGCATCACACAGCTCCTCCAATGTTTTGTCATTCAGGTTTAGACCTCAAATGCAGGTAAGCATCAGATGAGTAAGTTTGGTTTGTGTGAATGTGCTGCGTAATGGGGAGCACAGCAGGTTCATGGTGCTGAATCCTCGCTCAACCACAACAGTGCTTTTTGATACGATACACATCAGCTGGACGAGTTGGAACATTATTAATCTAATAATCATAAGTCAAAAGACACTTCTTTCTAAAAAAAAAAAAAACACATTTTTTTTTTGGAAATTGGGATTTTTTTACTATTTCGGTTTGGGATCGGGTCCGTTTGCCCTGGAAATGCCTCCGTTTTCCGGAGGCGCAGACAGTGCTGAAAAACCCCTGTATACAGTACAGTATACGGTCTTTTAATACTGCTAACCAATTCGTCTAAATTATTCACATCTTTAGATTTAAAGAGTGGCTATTGGCAAGTTTAAATGGACGAAAATGACAAAGAGAAAACTGTCTTTTGTACACACAGAGGCTTGTTCGAGTTTAACAAAATGCCTTTCGGACTCTCCAATGCTCCTAAAGTGAAATAATAATGATTGTGACCATGACAACAAAATGAAAAACAAACAAGTTAAAAGTGTGTTAAAACAGTTTATTAACTTTATTGAAGTTCATGAGTTAGCAGTTCTACATGATAACCAATAGAAAATCCCAATAAAACATATTAGTTACTGATTTATTGCATTTTTTTCAATAAATTGCAGGGCAAGTACATATTTCAGCAGGACAAGTGAAAATTCTTAGCTACTCACCCTGCAGGGCAAGTTGCTGAACAAAAATTGTCGACCCCTGGATTACTATACTTTAAACTAATTGACTTTGACACAGCCAGCATATTTATTGGGACCCCCATTTGTATTGACAGGACACCTGAAAATTATTAACTAGAGTCCGAGGGACCCGTAAAATTTGACATTAATGTAAAACCCTGCTGCTCTCTGTTTTTTTAATTAAGATTTATATTCGAGCATTTCTCCCCAAAAGACATGCAAATTGTTGTCCATGATAAGATGTACTTTGTTTGTTACAATGTACATCTCAGACAATACCAAACTTCCAGATTGGTGTCAGACATTCGGTCGACACAAAATGAAATGACAGTTACACATAGTATTTATTTATATCATAATGACATATATCAAGTATGTACTATCTAGTTATATCATAAAACAAGTATGTTGCTATATATAACTAGATATTATCAGATATCGGAATAGAGATTGGAATTCAAATAATTGATAATCTTCTTCTCATTGTCTTCTTCCTCCTGAAAATCTGAACAGTAATCACTCTTGTCATCTTTACAGTATTGATAATTGATTTGTTGAGTTTCTGCGTCAAAGTCTACGACATTATCAGGTTCAGCAGTCTCCTGCTCATCTGAGGTACCTTCAATTAAAATATGATCAATCACTGGAGTCTTGTCAAAATTTGTTTGCCAATATTCTCAATATAATAGTATCAGAACCAGGTTATACTTTGGTGAGAAACCTCAGCATATCAGGCAAATCTCACAATACAAAATATAAAGACAATAAAATTAGTTGTGAAATAATCTTTTGGAAAGAAGACAACAATATTTTGAACAAGAAATCACCTGAAAACAATTATTCGTCAACGTTATTTTCGCTTTGCAATGCTGTTTACATTGAAGATAATTGACCTCTTACGTATGCGAGCACCTTGCTGCATGGTCCCGGCTCTCACATTTTGCGAATTGACATGCACATATGAGCGTGGAACTGGTACTTTATAAATATCCGTTTTGAAATTTCCAGACGCTGTCACGGAATATACCGAGTTGCAACAGTTTGTATTTCAGATACAACGGAACACACTCGGTATGTTCAGAATATTTTGCCAATATAGTATCGCGCGATCCGAATTATTTCGGAAAATAACGCGTATAACCGACATGTGCGAGCTATTCTTATTGGAGGACACAAATAGATAGAAAACATAAAAACTGGTATTAACGTTTTTAGTTCTACATGTTTTGATGTCAAATATTGAAATCCCACGGAGCATCAGACGATAATTAATAAGATACAGTAGACTCTCTGTAAACCAGACGGTCTCGGTGCCGGCCTGATCGTCCGGTTTTCAGAGAGTTCCAGTTTACCAAGAGTATGCATATTGCCGAAATATACATGGTATGCATTGTGTACAGAATCACATAAAAATAAAACAAACCATATACATTTACATGTACCACGTGATAACTGTAAGCAGGTACTGATGATGTTAATTGCATTCTTAAACAAGAGCACCGCCTTGCGGGTGCAGACCGCTCATCTATTTTCTTTTTAAAGGTGAAGGGACTCTCATTTTCAATCACAAAGGAGGGAGGAGTGGAGTGAAGAGGGGTGTATAGTGGGGTTGTGGACATTTATTACATTATCTTCCAAAAAAGCGAAAAAAAAAAGAAAAAAAAAATCGGGGGGGGGGGGGGGGGGGGGGGGAGTTTGGGTGCGATGGTTGGACGGTATTTCAAACATAACCGTTTTAAAAAAAAAAATGGTGGGGGGGGTAAAGTGTGAGGGTGTGGTGATAATTTGTGAGATGATCTTAAAAAAAAAAAATCAAAAAAAAAAAATCAAAAAAAAAAATTGGGGGGGGGGGGGGTGGGGTGGGGGGGGGGGGGTATAGTGTGAGGGTGTGGTGGACATTTGTGAGATGATCTTAAAAAAAAAAAAAAAAAAAAAAAATAGGTGGGGGGAGTGGGGGGAGGGGGGAGGGGGGGGGAGGGGGGGGGAGGGCACGGGGGATAGTTTGGGTGAAGTCTATTGTGGTATGTCAGGTAAGAGTAGTTTCATCAAAGTATCAATCAAATCTAACCATAAATAAAGAAGTTATGGCAATTTTAGCAAAATTTAATAATTTGACCTTGAGAGTCAAGGTCATTTAAAGGTCAAAGTAAAATTCAAGTTGCCAGGTACAGTAACCTCATGATAGCATGTAAGTATTTGAAGTTTGAAAGCAATAGCCTTGATACTTCGAGTGGATCGAAACACAAAATTTAACCATATATTAAAAGTTACTAAGTCAAAAAAGGGCCATAATTCCGTAACAATGACAACCAGAGTTATGCAACTTGTCCTTTTACTGTACCCTTATGATAGTTTGTGAGTGTTCCAAGTATGAAAGCAATATCTATGATACTTTAGGGGTAAAGTGGACCAAAACATAAATCTTAACCAAATTTTCAATTTTCTAAGTATAAAGGGCCCATAATTCCGTCCAAATGCCAGTCAGAGTTACATAACTTTGCCTGCACCGTCCCCTTATGATATTTCATAAATCTTGCAAGTATGAAAGCAATAGCTTTGATACTGTAGGAATAAAGTGGACCTTAACACAAAACTTAATCAAATTTTCAATTTTCTAAGTATAAAAAGGGCACATAATTCTGTCAAAATGCCAGTCAGAGTTACATTACTTTGCCTGCACAGTCCCCTTATGATAGTTAGTAAGTGTTGCAAGTATGAAAGCAATAGCTTTGATGCTTAAGGAATAAAATGGACCTAAACACAAAACTTAACCAAAATTGTCAATTTTCTAAGTATAAAAAGGGCACATAATTCTGTCAAAATGCATGCCAGAGTTATCTAACTTTGCCTGCTCAGTCCCCTCATGATAGTAAGTAAGTGTACCAAGTTTGAATGCAATAGCATTGATACTTACTGAGAAAAGTGGAACTAAACGCAAAACTTAACCAAAATTTTCAAATTTTTAAGTATAAAAAGGGCACATAATTCTGTCAAAATGCACGCCAGAGTTATCTAACTTTGCCTGCCCAGTCCCCTCATGATAGTAAGTAAGTGTACCAAGTTTGAATGCAATAGCATTGATACTTTCTGAGAAAAGTGGACCTAAACGCAAAACTTAACCGGACGCCGACGCCAACGCCAACGCCGACGCCGACGCCGACGCCAAGGTGATGACAATAGCTCATAATTTTTTTTCAAAAAATAGATGAGCTAAAAATGTGTTTTAAATCTATTAAAAGCAAAAAAAATTCCATACCGACTTGTTTTGATTAATCCCAAAGTGAGCGTGGTGTTTTATACATGTACGTACGTGGCATTTGTCATATAGGCGAGTGACGACACAAATAAGATTGTTGTAGATACACGATTTATTATTCAATACATTTGGGGTCATAACAGGACCAGATTGCCAAACCTGAAAACAAGCCAGGGGTCTGGCTCTGCAGGCCACCAGCGGGGTCAAGGGGCAGCGCCTTTGTCAGGGGGATAAAGGAAGCTAAGTCCCCCGGACAAAAATTGATCTAAATCATTTTCAGACCCTTCTAGATTGCATTTCCAAGCAGTTTTAAATGCATTTTATTATAGCAAAAGAAAGATTTTTTCCAAGAATTTACTTATATTTTTCAGCATAATATTATACCACATTAACCAAATATTTTGAAAAAAAACCAATACAGGAAAAATTGAAATAAAAAAATAATCATTAAAAAGTACAACCTGAGCCCATAATATAAACAGCACTAAATAATATCACATAAATATATATAATATTAACGATTTCCACCTAAAAACTGATGCTGTTACAAGAAAACGTAATCATAAATTATTCGTCAAGTGGCCTAATTTACCACCCCCCACACACCTGTTCACGCAAAGTAAGATTCACGGTTGTTTTCCTATGTTCCAATGTCACAGTTTATCAAATTAATCGTTTATGTAAAGAAACAATAAAAATATAAAAAAAGTAATTACGTTTATAAGCTTCTAAACATAGGTTACGTGGTCAAAATTTACCTTAAAACTTGGGATTTTTTCGTTGTTACTCCATGTTTATAAATGCATTGTTGATTGGAATTCACAGGATAAATACCGGTACTAATGTGTCTTGTTCTGATAAAACTGGGCATAATACATGTGCGCAAAGTGTCGTCCCAGATTAGCCTGTGCAGTCCGCACAGGCTAATCAGGGACGACACTTTCCGCCTAAACTTGATTTTCGGTAAGGAGACTACACAGGCTAATCTGGGACAACACTTTAGGCACATGAATTAAGCCCAGTTTTCTCAGAACACGACACTAATAAATTTTATGATATCAGCGCAGGAGTTATCTTCTGTAGAACCGAAATAAACCAAGAATCACTCCTTACCCCCCCCCCCCCCAGCAAAACTCGAATTTTTATTGATCTCAAAAGTGACCCTGGTGCCTTGAAATCCGGATTTCCGGATCAATCCGGAATATTACAACCCCTGAATCACGCCGGGTATGCGAATACTTCGTTTACGGATGGCACTTCACTAACAGAGAACAACAAACGCCACGCGCTAGAGGTAAGTTCCTCTGTTTTATTTAAAGTTATATCCTAAAGATTAGTTTTTAAGACAAGACACATGGTCGAGTTGATAAATGGTGTATCCTTTTGTATTGGGAATACACAATTTCACGGAAGAATGGAACAGTTTTGCCCAAAAAATAGAAAATTTGATCGGAAAACAGCATAAACTGGATGAACAGTAAACATTTTAACAAAATAAAACTACTTAGAATTATTGCAAGAATTGTTTTGCTATTCCAGCATGTAGAGTAATCACTGTGCTTCAAATACTGAAATTTTGATAGCATTCAATGAAATATAAACAAAGATAGTACATTTTGTAATAGGTGGCATACATAAAGTTGCAGCCACTTTGTTTACCGATAAAGGGCACTTCAGATTACGGAGACTTTCAACAAAGCGGGCACTCTAATAACTGAGTTTTATCTTCTACCTCAAATGCATTTATTTATATTATGGCTATTCATACGAAACATTTTTTAAATATATTTTTCAAAAATCACATGACTATTAATTTATACTATGTTTATTATAATTGCAATTTTCAAATAAGATAATATTTATTATTAAATAAATGTGTACGGATAATGCGAATCAACACAATCGTGTTTAATTTTACTTATAGCAGTGCTCTAGATAACGGTAGTGAAGGGGTCTTTATGACGCAAATACACATTTGTTCTTCATAAAATCCTATGTCGGTTGTGCTTATTTGAATCGCATCATCAAGACGATACTTATGCGTAGCAACAAAATTAAAAAGAGAATGGTAAAACTCCCTGTATTTTGAGCCCTGCTTATAGGGAGCACTTCCCTTTACGCAACGCTAACGTTTGCTCGAAGTGCGATTCACCTGACCCTAAATCACTGTATTGGTTGAGTTTTAAGAATCACGGTTAAAATCAAATCGTAAAATCAACTGATTCTGGAAAACAAGGAATGCGTACATAAAATGTTTAAATGTCATATTATGGAGTCAGTAGATAGTATACCCACACAAACGAAGTTTAGGGTGGATAGAACTTCATATGCAGCATGTGTTGTGTTTATATTAAAAAAAAGACGGATATGCATAATTTTTACACCACTAACGTGTGATTAAATCAACCCCGCCCGTTCTTTTATTGCTATTTTCGTTTATTGGCATTGAGCCAAAAAGTTCCAATAGAATTTCGAACCTGCATCGCTGCTGATATTAATCTCTGAGAGGCAGTTTAAGCAGAGTGATTATTCATGACATGCTATCTAATATAAAAGAAAATAGCCTTAGTACCTTCATTTGGACATAAAGATAAATGCTTTAGATCAACCGCTTAGAACGTAATTTAAAATATATGGTCATATAGATTTTACTCATTAGACATATCCAATTTGTTTAACATTTATCTTTCACATTTATACCAAATCATAATCATATTTCAAAGGGATAAGAACATGCTTCGGTTATTCGTTTTTTATTTGCGTACTAAGTACATACATTTTTATTTATTGCCTGCTTACTTTAACAGTATTCCACAGCGAATTCTGCATTTTTGATTCAAAAAATACGAGTGTGTTATATCTGGAAAAAAGTGTCTAGATGTCAGGAAACGAAGTGCCATTGTTTTTTAGATGATCGGTAAACGAAGTGCAGATGAAAAATGTGCATGCGACTCTTAAAACATTTGAATTTTCTCAAATACATTAGTAAACTAAAATGTAACATGCTGTAACATTACTGGATATATTGATCTTTTATTTCGAATAGTAAGCACGTTCTTGATTTATTTCCAAGTATGTTTATTTTGTTTAAATATGTACTGATCATTTAATTCATGCTGATTATCGATGAAATTTTATCGTTTTTTTTTAATAATTCACCGTTTTTCCGCGAATTTCTTTCTTCGCAATACGAAGTGCTATTCCATTAATCACCCAAACAATATTCTGTGTCTAAAAACCAAATAAACAGAACATAAATACAAAAAAGCTGAAGAACTCACCTCTCGCGCGTGGCGTTTGTTGTTCTCTGTAAGTGAAGTGCCATCCGTAAACGAAGTATTCGCATACCCGGCGTGTGAATACATACATGTATCACATTTCATAAAACATACACACAAGCAAAAAACAGCGTCATAATTATTTTTTAAGATATTCATAATCTCAAAACCTACTAATTCTTAATTTTTTAATTAAATTGTTTATCATAGGCGATAATAAATAATTAATAAAACGATCGAGTCAATCACTTTTTGGTGTTACGCACGTCTATTATAGACATTCACAGTTTGTTTTACATTACTTAATCAGCTCCCATAGCTCGGTAACAACTTGACACCTTTATGGTATGTTTAATCCGATTATCGATAATTGCGCGAGCAAAATGTGTGACACGGCACTCGCTGTGCTGACTAGGTATTGTTATTTTCACGCCTCAGGCATCTTGAGAATTTAGACCGTCCGGTATACTAAATGTATTTTACGTTGAAAATGACCAAATTTACGGAGATACCCATCCGGTTTCCGGTTTCAGAGAATTCGGTTTATTCAATATTTTTTAACAAAGAAATAGAAGGAGAAAATACGGGACTGGCCTGACCATCCGGAATCAGGAGAGTTCCGGTATTCAGAGAGTCCGGTATTGGCAGAGTCTACTGTATTTATTATATTTTTGGAAGTCGGACATTTTGGTCCGACGGAATTGCAGACTTGATCGGACCTTGTCATAATCTGCCAGATATGTCCGTCGGTCTGATGAAGTTTGGTATTGTCTGACATCTACATCTTTATTGTATGTTGCTGCTGTAAATTACGCGACGAGTGGTGAGAAGATAAAGTAAAGAGTGAGAAAATAGTAAAGAGGGAGAAAATAGTAAAGAGGGAAGAGTTTAATAATTAAAAGTCAGAAGGACAGCCAAGATGAGTCCCCAGCTACGTTTTATCCCTCTCCCTCATTCCTCTCAGGCTATGGTGGCAGGCAAGGGGATTGAACCTCATGAGGGGTCATTGGAAGATACTTTGTAGCTGACACTGATGACTAGACTAGAAGCCCCTGTTTCAAAGATACCAAGTGAAGGGATTTGGTGACATAGGCTGGTAGGTTGTTCCAGGTAGATATAATTACGGGGGGAAAGCTGCAGTATGATGTTGATATGTACCAATGCCTCCCTATGTCACTCCTCCGACCCGGCTCACTAGACATTTGCACCCTCTTTCATTCAGACAAATCCCTACTCCAAGCAACTACTATAAATTCTCCTTCTATCCAGCCACTATTGTCCTATGGAACTCTCTACCAGCCAATATTGTACAGGCACCTACCCTGGACCAGTTTAGGCTGGGGGTGACCAAACTAGACCACAGTTTCTAAGCAGGTTGGCTGTTTTTAACCTTTTATCTGTATATTCCTTCTTTTAACTAACACTATCACCTTTGTTTCTATGTCTCACAAATACATTATGTATTACTTTTATCTCCTATACACTTCTTCCTTAATTTCCTAGCACTGACACGCACCTGCTTGTAATGCTAATTGTTGGCGACTAGCAGTATATATAGATAGATAGATATGGAGATAGTCAAGAACTTGATGGAATGGTTTGACCGGGTCCTGCTTGAGCCTGGAGAAAGTTATTAGGTTGTTTGAACCCAATTTTATAATATACACACATGAGACACAATCTTTTAACATGTTTTTTGGCTTTATCAGGAACAACTTTTGGGTGTTCGAATGTAATCATACAATCTAAAAGCATTCAAGAACAAATAAATATTTTTTACAGTGACACCCACCTTCCTGGTACTGAAGCGCCGGATTTTTTCCAAAACCCTGCCTTACTGCTATCTTTGTGACTGCCACCAGCAACAGACATTGTTATTTGTTTTATAATATAACAAACATCGGTAAGAAAACACAACACAAATGCATATTTATCACTTGCCAAACTGGTTTGTTGTCAATAATGGCGACTTCCTGTTTGATGACCTTTACCTTCTAATCGATTATATAACAATGTATCAGCTGTGTTTTTTATATATCATGGTAAGTAAACTTTCACATATTTAAAGTAAGTAACCAGGAATGGACCATGGCTTCTAGATCTGCTCGTGGTTTTACTTTGAAATCCGAACACTGAGAACAAGCTTTATGACACAAACTCATTTTCAACAATCAAGTGCAACAAATGTCAACTTGGTAGCCGGTTTTTATTTCTTCATCTGGGCATTATTGCTTTACTTGTATATTTTGACACATTCTAATTACATATCCATGAACGCAATTAAGCATAAATATGTTTTGATGGTTTCACCCAACATACCTTTGTAGCCCTAACAGCGTTGTAAGTTTGAATGTAATACATTTTCGCGATGCTATATCCATGTTATAAATTAATATGCTATATGCTTGTTGAGTCGTGGGTATTTTTCACAAAGTTGTTACATCACAACTATGTTAAAAATATATAACTATGAATCATTAACATAATTATAAACCTTTGGTCTTTATATTTGTTATATATTACACTCAATTATTATCTTTCTTTTTTTAAATTATCTTCTCATACCAATGCGATTGGTCTATCTGTTTGTTTGTTCATTTGTCCCCCCATACGTGGTAAATATTAAATGTTTTTTACATACAGTTTCATGCAGACAAACATACATGAAGTATTTTTTTCACCAGTTTGGGAATGGGGCTGGGGTCCTTTGGATTGAAAAAAATTGCGGCGTTGTGACTAAAACTGGAAAATTAGTGTTGTTGTTTTGCCTAAAAATGCCTAAAAGTTGAGAATAAAAATGTTTTCAGTAATATATTTGTTAACTTATATAGCAGGATGGGAGATGAATAAACTTTTGAGATCTAAAAAAAATTAAATTTGTTTTCATAAACCTTCAATTGGAAATTTTAGGTCCCACTTAGGAAAAACTATATACAATTTTTCAATTGGGAATGGGTCCAGATTTTGAAAGAAAAAAAACTTAAATGATTTTAAAGTCCTGTAAACAAGTCCTTTTAAAATAAACAAACATAATCAGTTATTGTAATTAAAGTTTATGGCATTAAAAATTATTGCTTGTTTTATTATTCAACAAAACATTGCTTTGTTTCTTATATTTTCAGATACATTTTACTAAATGGATTCATTGCTAGAAGACAGTGGTGACTTCTTGACAACAGACACCCCAGGAAGGTGTTTGTCATGTTCTGTAAACCACCTGAGCAAGACGGATGGGCATACATTTGGACATCACCATGTCAATATAAAACAATGTGTAAATGGTCATGAACAACATACATACTCCGCTTTTAACTTCCAGTCTTTCCTAACTTTGCAGAAATATCATTGCACAAGTTTAGTGACAGCAAATAGTATTTCAGATTCAAAATCGGCTTTTGAAAAGGATGTTGATATATTTTTGGCAAACGAAACAGCATGGGAAAGGATAAAAAGGACTTATAATTTGGAGTGAGTAGAAATACTTATTATAAGTTCTTTATGGATGGTATAACACTTTTAGATGAAAGTAAAAGGTCATAAAATAAAAATTCTATACATTTTGTTGAAACTTATTGTCATGACAATGTCACATGTTTTAAGCTGATCTGAGCACAATGTGATCACATTTTGTCCGTCATTTGTTTTGTGTTGTCAACTGTCACCTTGTGAAAACTCTTTGGGATCTGATCTATTTTACTTTATGTAAAACTCAATATTTTCTTTGACACTGTTTTCCGTATAACTTTATGCCATCTTCGAAACCTTGTGAATACTCTAAAAGTCATATTTTCACACTTAATGACACTTGCCTAGAATGGTTTCTCTGCTCATTTTGAAAAAATGGTTCAAGTCCATTGAAAAACATGGCCAGCTTGGGGCTTTGCAGTTTTACTTATCTTATATGTATATAGTGAAATACTTTACTAGTAATATTTAAATTTTGTGTCCAATCTTTATGAAACATTCTGGGACCATTTGTTCTAATAATTATATCTAGGCAAATTTCCCAAATGGTTCTGGTTCTAAAAATATAAACACAAAGGGCAGGGGCAGTTTTCCTAATATGGCTATAATAAAACCTTGTGAATATACATGTGTACTCTAAAAGTGGCATGTCTTGAATAATCTTTTTGAAACTTTCCCATAATCTTATTAAAAATTCCCCAGGACCTTTGTTCTAATGATATTCTTTTTGATTTAGAAAATGGTTCGAACAATCAAAAACTTGGTTGGCTGCAGGAAGGGCAGTTTTCTTTATTAGCTATAGTGTAAACTTGTAAACACCTCAGAAGTAAGATTTTGTGTCCAATCTTATGATATCTCGGTCGAGTTTGAAAATGGTTCCGGTCAGTTGAAAAACATGGCTACAGGGGGTAGGGCAGTTTTCCTAATATTGCTGAAGTAAAACATTGCGGACGCTCTAGATGTCACATGTTTTGTCCAATCTGCATTAAACTTACCCAAAGCTTTTGTTCAAATAATATATTGACCAAGTTTGGAAATGGTTTGGGTCAATTGGAAAACATGGCAACCAGCTGGCAAGTCAGTTTTCATGATGTGTTTTCAGTGATTTTATTGCCCAATTGGGAAACGTAGTGGGAAAAATGTGGGTGTAAAACCCTGAAATTGGGAAAAATTGCGTTGTGAAGTCTTCATATTGGGAAATTGGTGTATTTGATTTTTTGCTCCCAAATACTTACTAATTGATAACTAAGTGTTGTAAAGTTGTAAATATTATATTTACTTAGGTTCAAGCTATAGAGCTGCATAGGGAAACTAAATAAATATTGCATTTTATTTTCTATAAAAAAAGGTACTTTATAAAGAAGGAAAACAATCGCTGGTCTATAGTTAAATCTTCTGAACGCTCTGGAAGTAAATTTTTGTCCAATCTTCATGAAACATTAACTAACTGACCATACTAACAGTGAGGTCAGCCACTTGGAGGTCACTGTCACAATGCTTATTACATGAAAACACACAATTTCCATAGAGGGCTTTTACTTGGGATCAAAACTATGCTAGTTAGTCCATAGGTCAAAGGTCAAGGAAACAGGGGCATGCAATACTTATACTAATAGAATCTCTGAACAATATGGATGACTTTTCGGTTCACAATGACATGCATTTTTTTTAAACAATTCTCGTTCATGACTTAATGGAACTGTTTCCAGAGGAGAGGAACTAATTGAAAGTACTCAGCAGAGGAGGAACATCACGAGCGGTTGCAGTACCATCATATGCGCCACATTTGCCTTCAACCTGTACAAAGGGTACCTGGAAGGGCGGGGGGAGTTCAAGAACAAGTACGCCCTCGTGCTCTTCCGTTCACAGGGACAGGCCCAGGTAACAATGGTAGATGTACTTTGGGAAAACTGGGCTTTATGCATGTGCATAAAGTGTCATCCCAGAATAGCCTGTGCAATCTGCACAGGCTAGTCAGGCACCACACATTCTGCTTTCATGGAATTTTTTCTTTCAAGGAAATCTCTTTAAAATTAAAATCCAGTTTAGGCAGAAAGTGTCTTCTCTGATTAGCCTTTGCGAAATGCGCAGGCTAATCTAGAACCACACTTTACGCACATGTTTTAAGCCATGTTTTTCCAGAACATGGTGTTTATAATCATGGCATTATGTCTCGCAATTTCATATGACCTTCTTAACGCAAAATTTGGGTCTTGCAGTCTAGTCAGGAGCTAGACTGTATGCTATAGGCACGTAAAGTTTTAATGTCTCATAGGGGACAGCGTAAGGTCCTTTATTGTACTGAACTGAATTAAAATAGACCTACTCTGAAATGTGCTTCATATTAGGAAAAACAACTAAATTAAAAAGGTTGTACAAACCAAGCTGAGCAACTTTTTTAACCTTTTAAAATCTTGACATTATGCCCCTATCAAAGGAAATGTCCTTTGCACTCGTCCATCAGTCGCATGGATGGTAAAATTCTTGGTTAATAAAATATTATGAGTTTTGTCTTAAATCAATAATCCCTCCTACAAAGATTTTGTACCTGCATGAATGATGTCTTTGACTACTATCAATACACTCACATCACATGGCCTCATTTTGGGCCATTTACATCGACATTCATTCAGACTATTTCAGATGGTCCAAAGTCTTTGTTAATCCAAAATGACGTGTTGCGACTTAATATAAATACCCTGTCCTACAAATTTATATTTTGTACATGGGTGTTATCTATAAACACTATCAACACACCAACATCTCCTGACCTCATTTTGACCTTGACTTTGACCTACTTTTGATCTTAAACTAATTCTGAAGGTCAAAATTATTGTTAAACCCTTTACCACTTAGATACATATATTTATGTATTTGTAGTCCCTTAGACAGTTAAATTTAATTAAAGACCTTTCTTACTAGATTAAAGTTTTAAAGGCATCATTTCCAACCCTTAGTTACTGATGAGCAGCATAAAACCTGAACAGACTGCGAGTTACTCATAACTATATGCAATTTTCACTTTGCTTCTAAGTGGGAAAGGGTTAACCCAGAATGATGTGATTCGTCTAACATAATGCTTCCTATGTAAGGATCATGTCTTTGAGCATGGTTAACATCACCTACTCTCATTTTGAATTTTGCATTGACCATCTTTTTGGCATAATAATTATTGGCTTTTTGAACAACTTTTTTTTTAATAGACATTATTTAATCAATGATCAGCCACAAGTCATTGATCATTATCAACCTTAAGTTTTGAACCAACAGAACCCAAACAAGTTTTTTCCATTTTTCATTGTATTAAATTGCAATGGTATAAGGAACTTAAACAAGTTTTTTTCCATTTTTCATTTTATTAAATTGCAATGGTATAAGGAACCTAAAAAAGTTTTATTCAATTTTTCATTTGATTAAATTGCATTGGTATAAGCTCTTCTATACAATTTATCTTATGCAAACTAGGTGGTAGGTTGTATTGCTGCCAGTTTAAAAAAAAAAATTTCAATATTGATGCAATAAAATCTGATTACATTGTATCTTATGACAATTAGGAAAGTATATATGTGTGTTTGCAGAGAAGGCGCTACAATTATATTGTAAAAACTTCCATGGGATATGGAATAAAGTATACCTGGAAGATGGCAAGAGTGTTTTTGCCAATATTGTAAGTAAATGATTTATTGCTTTTGAAGGGACCTTTTCACACCCCTGATTTGTGTTTTTATGATGCCCCCAATAGGATGGTATATAGCAGTCGGACTATCTGTCAATCCGTCTGTCCATCTGGCATTCTGTTTTCCAGAGGTTTTTACGCAACACTTTCAGATATGGAGCTGATTTTTGGATTTTGGGTCTACATATATGATTAACAGATGATGTGTGATTCTCATTCTGGTCCATTGTTTTTTGGGGAAGTTATGGGCCTTGGACCAAACAATTTTCTCTAAAGTAGCTGCCTTGCGGCTTGAAAAGGCATCAGGGAGAATTGTGTTTCACAAACTCAGGTTTATTTAACTTTCATTGTTGGTGTGAATGTCATTAACACTGTTATTTCATTTTCACCATCCTGTCTATGGATCATTTTAATCAATATTTCAGAGTAATACAGCAGCTACTGGAGGTCTACTGGAACAAGACGACACCCCTTTCCTTCATTGCCTCAGTCGGTGAGGGACTCAATGACTTTGCCATTAAAATTACACTTTATTCATAGTGTTATTTATATTTGTTTAATACAAAAAAGGTCTTACTCTACTTCCTTATGAATATGCATGAATGAGAGTATCAGTTTGTGGACAAAAATACAGATAGGGATCAAATGATGAAATTTGAATACATGTTAAAACTTTGCCACATAAATAAGACTTCACCTATAATATTATTAATATTTTGTTAACTGGAAAAGGGCTTATTTGCGTTTCGTGTGTTTATGACATCTGGTTAAATGAAAATGTAATTGCCACTAGGTATGCTTTGTATAAAGCTAACAAAACTTTGAACAATATTTGCATGAAATCATAATGCCAATACTGGCAGATACGGTTAAGTATCTTCTAAACTACCATGTTCTGCTAACCCTGCTGGCTTTTTCACAGGTAGCGTTGGATTGATGTCCAGCATTGGTATGGATCTCCATGGGATGTTCGCTCGAACTCTCATAGGATCTGCACTGGGGTAAGTAGGACCAGGTATTTAATGCAGTCTGCACTGACTAATCAGGGACAACACTTTCCGCTTGTATGGTATTTTTCGTTTAAAGGAAGTCTATTTTTAATGAAAAATCAATTTAGATGGAAAGTATTGTCCCTGATTAGCCTGTGCAGACTGCAGGATGACACTTTACGCACATGCATCAAGTACCTTCTTCATATTGTGATGCTCATATCTTTTTTAACACCCTATGGAGTAAATGGTAAGTGTTTCCACGCTGATATCCTGCAAATTGACACACTCTAATGAGTACATTCTTGTTGGTTTACATGACATCATTTTAACAGGCATGAAAATTCTCCGTGGATTTGCGGAATTCCGCGGTTTTTATCATCGCCAGGGCCATTGTTTAGATTGATGCAGATCCGATGAGATATTGTGTGTGGGGGGTGGGGGGGGGGGTAGGTCATGTGTCCAGCAATGCAGACAAACAAAATACGATTGCTTCCATGATAAATTGGTTTCCCACTGTTCTGTTAACGGTACCCATATCTAATTATAGATCGACACGGCCATTGCTTCTTAATAAGTCTATCACCTTGGGCGTTTTGCTCTTTCATTTTCTATAGTCTCCTGAATCGTTCTATCCCTCTGGGCACTATTCAACCCGTCAGTGCTTTCGTCAATCTCCGTTTTAAGTACGAAGGTCTTCTGTGGATTTCTACAAGAAGCCGTGTTTTGTAACAAAAGTTATCAATAACTGCCGAAAAGTAATATTATTTAAAACAAGAGCTGTCACCATAGGATGACTTATGCCCCCTATAAATGCTTGATAGAAGTTATGAGCTTTTTTGGAAACCTAAACGCAGATTTCGAAACCTAAACGCGGACCCTAAGTTCAAGGTCAATGTCACAGGGGTCAAAATTTGTGTGCATATGGAAAGGCCTTGTCCGTATACACATGGATACCAGTTTTTTTTTCCTACTTTTTGGGAAGATAGCCCATGGCTTTGGAATTGGGAATTTTATCGGCATTTTCATGAAATTGGGAAAATAAATTCATTAGCCTTTTTTTCCACACAAAATGTCCACTGATTAGTGAAATACTAAATCTTTATAATCATTCAAATTAAAAGCAAAAAGAATCATATAATACTTTGTTAGATGTAATTGAATTAAAATTGAGATAAAATACACATAAGACTTCTTTCTAAAAAAAAAAAAAAAAATTTTTTTTTTTTTTTTTTTTTTTTGCAATTGGGAATTTTTTGCCACATTTTGGGAAAAAAGTATTCTTTTTGGGATTGGGAACATAGCCGAATTTCGGCTATAAAATCGGGCCAAAAAAAACCCTGGATACCAAAATTGAAGGTTATATCTCAAGGGACATAGAAGTTATGAGCATTTTTCAAAACCTAAATGCAGATTTCGAAACCTAAACGCTTACCCTTACTTCAAGGTCACAGGGGTCAAAATTTGTGTGCGTATGGAAAGGCCTTGTCCACATACACATGCATACCAAATATGTAGGTTATATCTCAAGGGACATAGAAGTTATGAGCATTTTTGAAAACCTAAACGCAGATTTCGAAACCTGAACGCGGACCCTAAGTTAAAGGTCAAGGTCACAGGGGTAAAAAAAAATTTGTGCACATAGAAAGGCCTTGTCAAGGGACATAGAAGTTATGAGCATTTTTCGAAACCTAAAAGCAAAGTGTGACAGAAAGACGGACAGTCCGATCACTATATGCCTCCCTTTCTTCAAAAGGGGGCATAAAAAGCGGTTGTCATCGTCAGCCATTTTGTGTCCTCGTCTGCTAGCGTTCAATTTTAACCCCTGTGACCTTGACCTTGAAGTAAGGGTCAGCATTTAGGTTTCGAAATCTGCGTTTAGGTTTCGAAAAATGCTCATAACTTCTATCAAGTGTTTATAGGGACATAAGTCATCCTATGGTGACAGCTTTTGTTTTTTCCTTTTTTTTTATTGTTGAAAGATCGTCTTATAAACTATTGAACATGACCAATTTCCCCATGATGCCTTACGTTACACTGTCAAGCTATCAAATAGTCGAGTGCGCTGTCCTCTGACAGCTCTTGTTCAATAGTATCTTAACCGAGCTACTAAATGGGACCAAAATTGTGTTACTTGGTCATATAAAAGAAAAATGTTGTGAATATTTTAATTCACATTTTCGCCCAATCTCTTTAAAATTAGCTCAGAATATTGTTTATTCTGATGTCTTGGCCGGGTTCACAAATGGTCCAATTTCATTGAAAAACATAACTGGCAAATGGAAGGGAAGTTTCCCTTATATGGCTGTAGTAAAACTTGTGAACTCTCTATTCTAGAATACGCAAAATTGCCCAACTGCTATGAAACTTGCTAAGAACATTTTGTTCTAATTATATAAGCTGAGTTCATAAATTGTTCCTGTTAATTGAAAACATGGTTGTTAGGGGTCTGGGACACTTTTCTTGAATGGCTATAGTAGTGGCTATGTGACTTTGTGAACACACTGGAAGCCACATTATCAGAGGGGGTAATAACATGACAGACAAGGTGGCCACATCCATGCCGAGACAAATATTGTTCGCTGTTTATACCCATTCTAGAATCATTTTAAAAACTCCTCTGAGATATAATTAGAATAATCTAATTATATCGGAGATGAGTTTAAAAATGATTCTAGTTTTTTTGTTGTCGAAACACATGGCACACATAACTTACATGTTATAAGATACCAATCAATTACCAAGACACCTTGGGAATGTACAATTCTTAAAATAACATTCAACTAAGATAAAAGTATTTGCACAATATACTTGAACATTAGAGAAAAAATGGACTAAAATGTTTTATTTTTTATCCCCACGCTTTTTGAAAAAAAGGTGGGGATATTGTGGTGATCTCCGCCGTCCGTCCGTCCGTCCGTCCGTCTGTCCGTCCGTCCGTCTGTCCGTCCGTCCTGGCCACTATCTCCTCCTACACTAAAAGCACTAGAACCTTGAAATTTACACACATGGTAGCTATGAGCATATGTGCGACCCTGCACTATTTGGAATTTTGATCTGACCCCTGGGTCAAAAGTTATAGGGGTTGGGGTGGGGCCGCGTCAGAAATTATCACTCATTTTTTTAGGTTATTTTACATTTACTTCTTTATTTCTACACCGATTCACTTCAAATTGATACTGGACCTCACCTATGACAATACGGTCAATCTCAACCATGCATGGCCCCATTCCCAACCCTGGGGCGCCCCGCCCACATAGGCCACACCCACCAAAAATTTCCATTTACTATAATTTTTTCATTTCTACACGGATTCACTTCAAATTGATACTGAACTTTTGTTATGACATTAGGGTCAATCTCAACTATGCATGGCCCCAATCCCAACCCTGGGGCGCCCGCCCACATAGGCCACACCCACCAAAAAATTCCATTTACTATAATTTTTTCATTTCTACACGGATTCACTTCAAATTGATACTGAACTTCTCTTATGACATTAGGGTCAATCTCAACTATGCATGGCCCCATAACCAACCCTGGGGCCCCGCCCACATAGACCACACCCACCCAAAATTGCCTTTACTATAATTTCTTCATTTCTACACCGATTCACTTCAAATTGATATTGAACTTCTCTTATGACAATACAGTCAATCTCAACTATGCATGGCCCCATTACCAACCCTGGGGCGCCCCGCCCACATAGACCACACCCACCCAAAATTGCCTTTTACTATAATTTCTTCATTTCTACACCGATTCACTTCAAATTGATACTGAACCTCTCTTATGACAATACGGTCAATCTCAACTATGCATGGCCCCATTACCAACCCTGGGGCGCCCTACCCACATATGTCACACCCACCCAAAATTGCCTTTTACTATAACTTCTTCATTTCTACACCAATTCACTTCTAATTGATGATGAACTTCTCTTATGACAATACGGTCAATCTCAGCTATGCATGGCCCCATTACCAACCCTGGGGCACACCTAGGTCAAACATTCGGCGTGGGGATACGCGTCGGCCTCTGCCGCGCCATTTCTAGTTTCTTATGTGGCCTTGTCTTGGCTAAGGATAATTTTTATCCAGGGTAAATGTTTTCTTAAGCCTCCTTGGCTATGATAAGGTTTTAAAGCTCCATAAACACTCAAAATCAAAGAATATTTTGAAAATATTTCTTACAATTAAGTTAACCCATAAAAAGTCAGTGTTCCTTTGAGAAATAGCCAAAATTTCTACGCTAGAAGTGGTATGGTAACATAGATTTAAAGAGATAGAAAATGCTTGTTTTTATTCCTTGTGGGACTATATATTCGATGTGAACACTTATTAGCAAAAGCGGGATTGTCTTTGGGAACCGTCAGAAGCATAATGAGCACTATGTCATGCTTCCAACGCTGCCCTAGGCCAATCTCATGTTCCTTTGTAAATTTTCGGATATGGTCGCAGGAAATTCACTCTAAATATCACACAAGAAATAAAACGAGCATTTCACATCTCGTTAAGTCCATGCAGTGTTCTGCCATGGATGCGCCCTTGCGTCATTGGCGCAAAAATAATAGATTTGTCCCCACCTGTTTTCCGTATATGGGTCAGCGAGCACACAGGAATTAGTAATAAAAACTAATCAATTCAATTGGTAAGTCGTTAAAGTAATCGAGTGAGTGTGTAATCAAAACAAATTATTTCATTGGACTTGACATCATTTTGCAGCCCACGGTAAATTTACTTTAATAACACTTCATTGCATTGGTAAGTTGAGATTGTAACAACCAATCAAAATGGCGGAAAGTGACTGGCCGAAGAAAACAAAATCCATTTTAGTTTTTGTCCTCCGGCAAGTAAAATTAGAAAATATGACGATAATAATAACAACACCCCAACAGAGTCTTCCCAAGTCCCAACATCGTTTAGCAATGACAAAAAAGTCTACCCCTTGCCCTAAACATAGGTTCCAAGCAAATTGGCTTCGAAAATTGTCTTGGTCACTGCTTGACAACAACAAAATGACATACACTTTGTGCATAAAGCACCAAACAAAACGCCTTTACTATCGTTAATTCTAATTATCAAACAAGTACTTTGACACGCAATGCTGAGTTCAATGACCATAAATCTGTTGAAAGTTTTGTAAATATGTTGACTATTGTTTGACAGTTTTAAAAAGTTTTTAAAATATTCATGGTTGAATTAGAATGTTACGTCCTGTGGACTTGCTGTAAGAAGAAAACAAGCAAATTTAAGAGTGCAATTAAAATATAATTAGTTTCTGAAAATTAAATTCTGCTACAAATATATTTCTCTGTCCCCATATTTTTCCTTTTTGTCCCCACTTTTTTTACCCTAAAGGGTCCCTGTCCCCAACAGTAAAAATTCACTGTAGAACACTGCCATGTTACCAGACCAGATATAACGTTGAAATTTTGGCTATTGCTAAAAGGAACACTTCATTTTTTGAAATATTGTACAAAATATTTGTTGAGTTTGAGCGTTTATGGGGCTTTAATTATACCCCCACAAACGAAGTTTAGGGGGGTATATAGGAGTAAACTTGTCTGTTGGTCGGTCAGTCGGTCTGTCTGTCGGTCCGTATTAAGTGTCGGCTCTCTAATTCAAGTAGTTTTCATCCGATCTTCACCAAACTTGGTCATAAGTTGTATCTACATGATGTCTAGGCCAAGTTCGAACATGGGCCTTGCCAGGTCAAAAACAAGGTCATGGGGTCACTTAGTGCGTTTAAACATTCGGCATGTTGTCCGCTCTCTAATTCAAGTAGTTTACATCCGATCTTCACCAAACTTGGTCAGAAGTTGTATCTAGATGATGTCTAGGCCAAGTTCGAACATGGGCCTTGCCAGGTCAAAAACGAGGTCACATGGACACTGAGTGCGTTTTAAACATTCAGCATGTTGTCCGCTCTCTAATTCAAGTAGTTTTAATCCGATCTTCACCAAACTAGGTCAGAAGTTGTATCTACTTGATGTCTAGGCCAAGTTTGAACATGGGCCTTGCCGGGTCAAAAACTAGGTCACGGGGTCACTTAGTGCGTTTTAAACATTCAGCATGTTGTCTGCTCTCTTATTCAAGTAGTTTTAATCCGATCTTCACCAAACTTGGTCAGAAGTTGTATCTACATGATGTCTAGGCCAAGTTCAAACATGGGCCCTGCCGGGTCAAAAACTAGGTCACGGGGTCACTAAGTGCGTTTTAAACATTCAGCATGTTGTCCGCTCTCTAATTCAAGTAGTTTTCATCTGATCTTCACCAAGCTTGGTCAGAAGTTGTATCTAGATGATCTTAAGGCCAAGTTCGAACATGGGCTTTGCCGGGTCAAAAACTAGGTCACGGGGTCTTTTCGTGCGTTTTTTAACATTCAGCATGGTGTCCTCTCTCTTATTCAAGTAGTTTTCATCTGATCTTCACCAAACTTGGTCAGAAGTTTTATCTAGATGATCTGAAGGCCAAGTTCGAACATGGGCCATGCCAGATCAAAAACTACGTCACAGGGCCACTTAAAACGTTTTAAACAATAAGCATGGTGTCCGCTCTCTATTTCAAGTAGTTTAAATCTGATCTTCACCACACTTGGTCAGAAGTTGTAACTAGATGATGTGCAGGTCAAGTTCGAACATGGGCCATGCCAGGTCAAAAACTAGGTCATGGGGTCACTTAGTGTGTTTTAAATCTCACCATGTTGTCCGCTCTCCAATTCAAGTAGTTTTTATCCAATCTTCATCAAAATTGGTCAGAAGTTGTATCTTGATAATGTCTAGGGCAAGTTTGGATACGGGTCATGCCTGGTAAAAAACAAGGTCACGGGGTCACTTAGTGGTTTTAAACATCACAATGTTTTCCGCTCTCTTATTCAAGTAGTTTTCATCCAATCTTCACCGAACTTGGTCAGAAGTTGTATCTAGATGATGTCTAGGTCAAGTTTGAATATGGGTCATGCCGGGTCAAAAACTAGGTCATGGGGTATCTTAAGGCATTTTAAACCTCACCATGTTGTCCGCTCTCTAATTCAAGTAGTTTTCATCCAATCCTCACCAAACTTGGTCACAAGTTTTATCTAAATGATCTCTAGGACAAGTTTGAACATGGGCCATTCCGGACCTAAAACTAGGTCACGGGGTCACTTAGTGCATTTTTTAACATTCAGCATGGTGTCAGCTCTCTAATTTAAGTAGTTTTCATCCAATCTTCACCAAACTTGGTCAAAAGTTTTATGGAGATGATCTTAAGGCCAAGTTAGAACATGGGCCTTTCTGGGTTAAAAACTAGGTCAAGGGGTCACTAAGTGCGTTTTAAAAATTGAGCATGGTGTCCGCTGTTTTTTGCGAAGACGACATGCAAAATATTATGTGTCAATGCGGCATGTGGGGGTATTTGTCACGTCTGTGACAAAGCTCTAGTTATGGTTTTGGTTTTCTTTTATATCCTACGATAGGCAAAGGATAATCATTTACCAAGGGTTAAGGTTTTCTTTTATGGCCTCACTAAATAAATGTACCATGATTCAACTATTGTTTTCTACAATCCTAAGCTAAAGTTTGATATTTTGTAACAAATGTTAATTATAGCCGCTTGAAGAACTGATGGACCTTGTATCTTTATTGTTGAGAAATTTCAGTGTGGTGGGAAGATTACTATAGAAGACTCTGTCCCTATTTATCCCTGTCAAAGGCGGAGGGATGTAGTTTTTGCTTGTCAGTCAGTAAGTCCATCCGTCTGTAACAACCTTTTAATCTTTGCGGGGCGATATCAATTCAACGAATTTGCTTGTTTTATTTGCATGTCTGTGGAATACTATGGAATACTTATGTTTCAATTTTGAATTTTAGGACTGTGGAATATTTGCTGACGTCCTTAAGGTAGCGCACCCCTAATGGGCACATATCCAAATATAATCTAATTAATTATTTTTCTTTATCAGCATCATTTCACTGAACTATTTGCAAATTTGTAGGTAGACTTTCCATGCTTAAAAAAAAAAATATACCGATTTTTTCAAAACCACCCCCACGCTCGGCTTTTGTCCCATTTATTTTCACTCCTGGGGTATATAAAAGTTCCATAATTCATTCAAATTTCCTAATATGGGCATGCAGTTGGTGTGTACAGATGCAGTAAAGGTGTTTAAAGTTTAAACAAGATGAAATAAGTATTCTTTTACCCACATTTATTTTTTACAAATTTTTATCTATGGAAGAGCGCCATGAAATGTATGTGATTTCAGCAAAGTAAAAATTGGGTCGGTTAAAAACAAAGTGTCATAAAATTCAAAATAGTATCATAAAAGTTATATTTGAAACGTAGTTTTTTATAGAAACACTATATGCAGCAAATATACCAAGAAATAGACAGATTTACCGTTTACTTTTTGAAATAAAAATTAAAATGCAACATGCATCATTCATATTTTCAGCAGTTAATCACCCAATTTAGCCACAACGTTGTTTTAATTTTAAAAATTGAAGGATGTGCATAAAAATTTCAACATATTTAACAATAAACATAGCTTATATGCTGTATTGAATCAAATTACGTTACAAAAGAAATAAAACGCGTCGCAAAAAGTATGCAATGTCGGCAGGATTCGAACCTGCGCGGGAAGATACCAAAAGATTTGTTGTCCATCGCCTTAACCACTCAGCTGCGACTACTACACATTTGTGCAACCTTTAATTATATATCCATGAGTTAACAGGTAAAAAGGCTCGTCGATCTTTGAAGAAATTGCAAAATTGTATTTTTTTTAGATGATATTTGGATCAAAGTCAATATTTATTGTGAAAATAATGTATTCTAAAGGAATTACGTAAACATATATCAAAATTCGAAGTTTGAAAAAAATAAAATGCATTTCTCGGAAATAACCGATCATTGAAGATCGGCAATGATCGTAAAATAAATCACGGGAAATCATTGGGGGTGCGCTACCTTAATTTGAAGTTAAGTGCTGGCGGAGGCTTATTATGGTATACTTGGGCCCCAATTTTGAATGGAAGGGCTTTGTGAGTTTTACTATGGAATATTTATGCCCTGTTTTAAACTGAAGGGCTGTGGCAGATTTACTATAGAAGCCTTATGTTCCTTTTTTCATTTGCAGGGCAATCGGAGGTTTACTATGGACAGGGATGTCAGTAATGGCAGGCCAGACCCAGGAAGAGTTGAATAGACAGAATGTGGAGAAGTTTTTAATATTTCACCAGTGAGTAGCCCACAGCTGGACACATGCTTCAAATAAATACCCACAATCAAAATCAACAAATATTTTGTAAAATATTTCTTAAAATAAAGTTAAACTATAAACAATCGTAAATGTTTGGATATCATTGCGGGAAATTCACACACAAAAACAAACAAGCATTTTGTATCTCGTTAAATTCATTTTACCAGACCATATCTTGCGTTGAAATTTGGCTATTGCTGTAAGGAACAATGACTAATTTTGTAAAGTTTGTTAAGTTTATTTTATGAATTATTAGTTGATTTTGAGTGTTTATGGGGCTTAATAGATTTAGTTCCAAAATGATTATGCTTCCAGCATCTACAGATGTTTTGAGGCAATTTGGCCCGACTGTTTTCTGTCCATCCTTCAGTATGAAGTTAAACCCAAATGATGCGTTTCATCTAATATGGATACCACTTTATGCAAAGCTTTGACACTTTAATACATTTTATCTATGTACATTATCAACACACCCATATCACATTACCTTATTTTGGCCTGTATAATGATCTATTTTCCAACTAAGACTAATTCCTACAGTCCAAATTATTGGTGAACCCAATAGCAGTTCATCATTACATCAATAATGCTTTCCACAAAGCTTAGATACTTGCATGAATTATAGATCTCACCTTGAAATTCACCTACTTTTAGACTTATTCAGAAGGTACAAATACTTTGTTAACCCTAAACGACGCCTTTTGTCTTGTGTCTATACCTTTTGCTACAGAGCATTGCTATTTGCATGGATGTTATCTATAAACACTATCAATACACCCACATCACATGACCTCATTCTTACCTTGACATTGACCTTTGTCAGATGTTCGTCTTGAACACTATAAGCCACATGTATGTCTCAATCAGGATAAAACATGGTTAGATGGTTTATGTTGGCTATGAAAATGACACGTTTCAATCAGGTTCAAGCGGGGGTCAAAAACTAGGTCACAAGTATTCAACTATTTGTGTTTTAACACACGAGGTGAGCACCACAGGGCCATCATCTCCCTCTTGTTTTTGTAAAAAAAATGTCTAATTTTGCCCAATTAAAAAACTGGACATGTTCTCAGAGCTTGTTCAGATCAGAAAGTTGTGTGAACTGTGCACAATGGATATATTTTCAAACCCTTGCTATTCTGTGATTGAATGTCCCTGAGAGGAATCAGATCCTTATGTCTAGGTGACAAATCAAGCCATGGTCAAGGTGATAAATCAAGCCATGGTCAATACATTGTCTGTAGTTCAATTTTGTCCAACAGCGATGGATAAGTAAGTTACCTGGCAAAAGTTACAAGCATACTGAGAAAAATTGTCACATGCGAGAGCCCAATCACTTAGTGGTAGGTCAAGGTCTCATTCTGAGGTCAAAGGTCAGTTATAGAGAAAATCAATGCTTTGATAGCAAATGACCAACCTTCACCTCAAAGAAGTTTTTATTACATGATGTATCTTTGTTACAATTACACGTGTGTTATTTCGAAGCAAGGGCTTGAAAATGAGGATCCTATAAACAACAGTAATTGGGCTTCAGGGTATGTGTTCACACTAGGTTAACAACAGGATCAATAGATTTGTTGTCCATTTATGAGCCTGACTGTACTTTTCTCCCAGATAAGCCTGTGAAGTCTGCACGGGCTAATCAGGAATTTCACTTTCTGCTCTAATGGCATTTTTGGTGTTGAGGAATTTTTTTTATAGCAAAAATCCAGTGTAGGAGGCAAGTTTCATCCCATATTACTATAATTAGCCTGTGCAAACTACACATACTAATCTGGGATGACACTTTATGCACATGAATTAAGCCTGGTTATTTGCAGAGCAAGGTTCATTCCAGCTTCTTTAACCTGAATTTTTGTGTTTTATTTTTTTGTTTGAAAGCTTAAGTCGGCTTCTAAAGTTGTAATGCCCCAATCAAAAAATAAATCTGGTCATGTTGATGTTTTACGATGGCTCTGTGCTAAATGAATAAATATTATTTATTCTGGTATGAGTGCAAACCTAAATGTGTGCTTTTTCAGTTGGCACGATGTTGGTTCGAAGCAATTTCTGCATTTTATATTGGTTGTGTTGCAGTAGAATACTTGGAGCTTTAAGCAAATGAAAACAAAACTAGGAGACAAAGTCTTAACTAGATACTAGTTAAATAATGTTTGCTCATGATAACCAGGGTCAACTGTTTTATAAATCATTTAATGACCAGTTATGCAGAAACTTTACTACACCTTTCAATTCCATAAATCTTTTATCTTTCAGAAATATGGCCGAGGGAAAAAGCTTATTTGTGCCAGAAGTGAAAGAAGAAAAAGACAAATGATAAAAATATGATGCTTGTTGTTTAATGAATTTTTATAAATAAGCCTGGCTTTGGAAAGTTGGGCTAAACAAATGTGCAAACAATGTCCCTGAAGATTATCCTATGCAGTTCACACAAGCTTATCAGGGAAAAATGTTACGTTTTAATTGTAGTTTTCGATAAAAGGAAGTCTCTTCCTCGAGAATATCCAGTTTAGGCGGACTGCTCAGGCTAATCTGGGAAGACATTTTACGAACATGCATTAGACACCATTTTCTCTGAGCAAGGCTGAAATAAATAAAATTAATGAAAAAAATTCCAGACTTATTATGCATTATTGGTGTATTGTCTACTTAACTTGGTTTGTAACATCAATTGTCACCCAGCTGTAAAAAGTTACTGGTGGGTTAATGGTCCATCAGCCAAACAATTCATAGGCCTTTCAAAATTTTGTTGATGGCAAAAAATAGTATTAATTTTTCTTATGGCAAACCTTGTGTTTCTCAAAATTAAATTACAACTAGTTGAAAAAAATTACTTTTGCTGTCATACAAAAGTCACACATTACAATGACCAAACTTTCTCAAATTTGAAATGTGAACAATTCAGTTTTTACCATATTAAAAGTTTCAAAATGATTCACTATGGCTTCAACCGAATCAACCAACTTTTTTGGAAATTTTCTTTTTTTGTCTGGAAACTTTTTATTTCTGTTTCTGTTTTGTAAGAAACTTTTTCCTATCAAACACCTCATCAGTCGACTATAAATATCAAATGTTGTTGTTGTTATTGCAAGCAAAAACAAGGGACTAAATTGTCACAAAACCAGGTTTTCAATTTGAAAAAAAAAGTCTGATAAAGGGAGACAACTCAAAGTGAACTGATTGTTTATAATTAACCCCCTTTGTTTCAAAATAAATATATTTTTAGTCGTGCTGACCTTGACCTTGGAGATATTGACGTAATTCTTTTGTGCGACACACTGTCCATTGATGGTGAACAAATATGCCAAATTATTTTAAAATCTCACAATGAATGACATAGTTATGGCCCCGACAAGCTCATTTATGGCCATTTTTGACCTTTGAACTCAAAGTGTGACCTTGACCTTTGAGATATCGACGTTATCCTTTTCGCGACACACCGTCTAATGATGGTAAACAAATGTGCCAAATGATTTTAAAATCTCACGACAAAGTTATGGCCCGGACAAGCTTGTTCTGCCCGCCTGCCGACATTCACCAATCTAATAAACAGTTTTTTCCTCCGGAAATTGTTAATCCCAGTTTATCATCACATTATAACGTGTATCATTATTAATACCAGTGTATAATCATATTTACACTGTGCACATCATTTCTCAATAAACATTATGATGCAGCAAAGAGTAACGATACGCATTGGACCTTCAAAAATGTTTAATAAGTGATAGAAAACAATAGAGCATCAACAAGTAAAGCATACATAAGCATGAATCTTACGTAACTTCAATAAATAAACATACATTATTGTAAGAAAAACCATCTTACACTGCTTTGTTTTTTTATATCTGTAACAACAATATAAATATATATCAATATATGAAGTCAAACAATTAAGATATCATGTCTATACCCACATGTGATAGATAAAGCACATTTTAAATGTAACATGTTTGCGTAGTTATTTGAAAAGTCTGTAAGGCTATATTTAATAATGAATATATTCAGGTCAAGTGCTGCACACCATAATCATTCCTCTTTACAACTTTCTAGGAATCCGATCCATAAGTGCAGATAATTGATGACAAGTGATGTATTACCGGTACATACTTCAAACCTTTGTCAAGCATTTGCGTAATTTAGAGCTGTTGAATGTGTAAATTAATCTTGACAAATGTGTTGTGTTGTGTGAAAATTGGGCATAATGCATGTGCGTAAAGTGTCATCCCAGATTAGCCTGTGCAGTCCGCACAGACTAATCAGGGACGACACTTTCCGCTTTAATGACATTTTTTGTTTAATTGAAGTCTCTTCTTAGCAAAAATCAAATTTAGGCGTAAAGTGTTGTCCCTGATTAGCCTGTGTGGACTGCACAGGCTAATCTAAGACGATACTTTACGCACATGTATTATGCCCACTTTTCCCAAAGTGCGGCACATATTGTGGGATGAGTATACATACATGTATTAGGCTGTTCTGTTATCTCAGTTATTCTATACCACAGAACACTGACAACTCCCAAGATTGGGATAATCACTATTACAGAGTGGTAAAATTAAGGTCTAAAAGAATTAAAATACCATTATTGTTTGATCACAGCCATAGCTGTTACTGACTACAGATTAATATATTTTATATAAAAAAGTAAGTATATCTTGACCTATAACTGGAGTATTGGCATCATACAAGTTAAAACAATTGAAACATGTCATGAATAAGCAGAGCTTTTTTTAATTTGAAATATAGTACAATTTGAATATTGAACTAATGGTATAACGAAAAACCAACAACAAAAAACGGAATATAAAGCTTCATTTAAATAAAACAAAATTAAAGATATATGCATGCAAATTGCTTTGGGAATTAAAATATAAAAAAAATTGTTTGTAGTTATGCATGACTGTACAAAGTACAAGCCTGCGCTACAATGAATGCAATGATGAAAAAACATGTGTATTATTAATTTTTTAATTAAAAACAAAAGGGCCAAAGTCCCAGAGGGGCTCACCTGATATCTCGAGGAACTCAACTATTCTAAGCATGTTATGTTTACAGCGTTTAACACTAGTTTTTAGGAATATTGCCCTACATGTAAGGGCAGCCATCTTTTTTTTTTAACAACACAACAATAATTTTCAAACTCATCCCAAATCTCATAACAACACAATTTTTACATTTTTCATAAAAGAAAATATGACTTTTAGAGAGTTCAAATGGATTTACTATAGCAACATTAGGAAAACTTCCTAACCTAATGGCATTATGCTTTTCAATGGACCAGAACATTGTCTCACAAATGTGATCTCTTTCATTTGTCATAGTAACCTAATCATTTACCCCACCTGACCCTGTTTCAACTTTGGCCAGTATATTATTATGACAAATATTTTTGCAAGTTTCATGAAGATTTGTCAATAAAGGTGGTCTCTAGTATGTAAACAAGTTTTTTCTTCAAATATACCAAGAGACCTAATTTTTGACCTTAAGTTACCTAACTTTAAACTCCACTGAGTTATAACTAAGACAAATATTATCACCTAGTTTCATGAATCTTACAGTATGAATGTGGCCTTCAGTGTTCAGATTTTTTTAGTCCCCTACCGCCTACCGGTGAAACTGGAGGGAATATATGGTTTGCACTCTGTGTGTCTGTCAGTCAGTCTGTCACACTTTTCTGGATCCTACGATAACTTTAAAAGTTCTTCATATTTTTTCATGAACTTGAAACATGGACAGATGGCAATATGGAGATTATGCACGTCATTTCATTTTGTTCCCATGTCAAGAATTATGGTTGCTATGGCAACAAATAGACTAGAAATATTGGTAGGGGACTTATATTGCTTGCTTATATAGTCTTGTTTTATTTAACCTAATGACATCATGATAGTTTTAGGTCCACCAAGATTTCCTTGAAACAAATGTTCTCAATATGTTTCATTAAAGCCACACACCTTGAAATGAAAGTAAATGTAAATAAGAAACATATTTTATCTATGCCAATTTAAATATATCTGGTGGTTACAAGGTAGAAATCTGTCTTTTTTGCGCTTTAAAACTAAAAAAAAATTGCGTTTGTTGAAATGGACGTATACGTCTAGAAATTCTACTTTCGGTTTTAAAAGTGGTATCGTTTGAAAAATAATAAATTTCTTGCTAACTAGGCTATAATTTTATTTTATACATGCCAATAAGAATATATCTGATGGTTACAAGGTAGAAATCCGTCTTTTTTTTGTGCTTTAAAACTTAAAAATAATCGCGTTTGTCGATATGGACATATACGTATAGAAATCCTACTTTCGGTTTTAACATTTTAAAACATAATAATTACTGGCTAACTAGGCTATAGATTTAATGACAATTTTGCATACTTTCAAATTGCATCTATATGTATTGATTAACATGTATTTCTGTTCAAGGTGTGTGGCTTTAAGATTTGGCAAAAAATGTGGCCTTTACAGCGTTCACAAGGTAAATGTAGATGATGAAACAGAACAAAGGCCATCACAAAAGAAATGTTTTACAGAAAATTGACTTAACATCTTTGTATGACATATGTTTAAAGCTTATTCTTTAATTTTATGTACATTATTATCAATATTCAATAAGATACCAATTTTATAAGAAAAGTTGAAAAATAAAAAATGCCCAAATGTTACAGAATGATATTTTAATTTGTAAATATAATTTAAAGGGACTGTCAACCACGACGACGAAGAAAAGAAAAGTTGTAAAATACCGTATTGTTTTACTATTTTAGTTTATATTGATTAAAATATCACGACTGGTATATTACATTACTTGAAAAAAGTTGTTAAGTTTTCATAGTTTCAGTATATTTGGTAATAAATTTTACGGAGTATGTCTACTAGGTAACTACCAGCTAACTATAAATAACGCCAGTAGATTGATCATTATCTTCACGTAGTTAACCCAGGAATGCAAATTGTGCATGCGTAGTGAATGGTATATATCTATTATATAAAATGATCAATCTACTTGTGTTAGTTTTGTGTGTATATCGTTATGTCACCTATTTTCGCAATGTACTGTTGATTTCACATCGCGAAATTTTATTACCAAATATACTGAAAATATTAACTTTTTTCAATTAAAGTATTATACCAGTTGTGATATTTTAATCAATATAAACTTATAATTGTACACAAATACGGTATTTTAGAACTTCTCTTTTTTCGTCATTCAGGGTTGACAGTCCCTTTAAATACAATTGCTTGCCAAAAACTAAATATACATATTTAGTAGCACATTTTAAAGCAAAGTACTTATATTGCAGAAAATACAACAGAATAGGCTAAAAACTCGAAGTTGTCACAGTAGTGAGAAATTCCCCCTCCCCTGCCGCCAATTGTGCATGTAGTTATATGTAGCCAGTTGTGACTATGTTAAAATGGACCCTGAGGTGGTGGCAACTTTGACTCCAAGGGTATTTCTTTAACAAAGTTTGTAGAGACCCATTATACGAAGTTACATACCAAATTTAATATCTTTAGACCTTTTTGGGTTAAGATCCCTTTTTATATTACCTATATAAGTCTGCAAAAACAAGGGCTGTTTGTTAAACATGCATGCCCCCCATATGGGCTGACCGTTGTAGTGGCATCCATTGTGTGAATACGATTTTTGTAACTGTGACCTTGACCTTTGACCTAGTGACCTGAAAATCAATAGGGGTCATCTGCGAGTCACGATCAATGTACCTATGAAGTGTCATGATCCTAGGCAAAAGCGTTCTTGAGTTATCATCCAAAAATCATTTTACTATTTCGGGTCACCATGACCTTGACCTTTTGACCTCAAAATCAATATGGGTCATCTGCGAGTCATGATCAATCTACCTATGAAATTTCATGATCCTAGGCGTATGCGTTCTTGAGTTATCATCCGAAAACCATTTTACTATTTCGGGTCACAGTGACCTTGACCTTTGACCTAGTGACTTCAAAATCAATAGGGGTCATCTGCGAGTCATGATCAATCTACCCACGAAGTTTCATGATCCTAGGCGTATGCGTTCTTGAGTTATCATCCGGAAACCATTTTACTATTTCGGGTCACCGTGACCTTGACCTTTGACCTAGTGACTTCAAAATCAATAGGGTCATCTGCGAGTCATGATCAATCTACCCATGAAGTTTCATGATCCTAGGCGTATGCATTCTTGAATTATCATCTGGAAACCATTTTACTATTTCTGGTCACCGTGACCTTGACCTTTGACCTAGTGACCTCAAAATCAATAGGGGTCATCTGCAAGTCATGATCAATGTACCTATAAAGTTTCATGATCCTAGCCCCAAGCGTTCTTGAGTTACCATCCGGAAACCACCCGGTGGACGGACCGACCGACAGACCGACATGTGCAAAGCAATATACCCCCTCTTCTTCGAAGGGGGGCATAATAATTTGACCCCCACTGGGTGTGGCAAGTTACCCCATGGTCAAGATTTGATGAAACTAAGTGGAGGGCAAATGTTACTAAACAAATACCACACCATAACCCATGTAAATGTAGCAAATTCAGAGATATACATTTGTATTAAAAAATATATAGTTATAATTATTTAAAAAATTCTAAGTTGAAAAAGGGGCTCAACATTTGTAATTTTTAACACAGAAAAATAAAAATTGCACCTTCACAACTTCGTATTGTAAGGGACATTCCTGCAAGTTTGAATGTCACTGAACAGTTTAGGACAGGTTTGTGTTTAGGGACAGGCAGACAGATGGACAGACGATCATGTTGATTCCATTTTAGCCCACTTAACTTCCTAACAGCTAACAGCTTTATTAAGAATGTACATATTTTTAGAAAGCAATCTTACTACGTAACTGTTAACAAAATATGAAACGTTTGTTTACAAATGAGAATCAAGCTTATCCAAATTATTGCCTTTTTGTTTATACCCCCCCCAGATGTTTCTAAAACATTATTTTACCCTCCCTCTCTCCTAAACTAATTATCATGTTATTGTTAAACTGGCTGAAACAGGTTTTTGTGCAAACACCAAGCTATGAGGATTTAATTATATTTTTTGAAGAATGAAGTAGAATAAGAGTTTCAAACAAAATCTAATGTTAATTTATTGTTTTATCATAATTGAAAGTCTGCTTATGGGATTGTTGGTATTTACGGTACTCAAAGTTACTATTATATCTATGTAATTTAATTTTACAAGCCCTGTGACATTGGCCTTTGACCTTAATCTTCCTTAGTCTTCCTCTTCTCAATAGTTACCTTCATACCAATTTGCATGGTTGTTGGTTAAAGGTGCAATGCAACATATAAACCTCCGCTTCTTAGATGGAGACATAATTAAGGAAGACCGATCATGTCTAATAAATGATTAATTTTCAAATTGAGCCATTCTGTTTCTTGTTTGCGAAGTCCATTTAACCATTCAGGGGGTAACTTGGAATAGCCAACTTTGCAACCCAGAATAGCACCAGCCACGCAGCCATTGCTGTTACTGTCACCTCCCTCCATAAATAAATTCAACATGAAAGACCTGAAAATAGAAATAAACAATGATCGCTTTAAGAGGGACAATAAATAAGTGCCTAGAAAACAGATTGGCTAATTTGTACATTTAATAGCTAAAACAAGAGATTGCCAAGCAATATTGTCCCCTACCGGTGAAACTCCACCATTATCAGGTCATTAAATTTTATTTTTTTTATATTTATTGCCACAGCAACCATAATTCTTGACGTAGGAACAAAATAAATGACGTGCATAATCTACATATTGCCATCTATCCATGTTTCATGAAAAAATATGAAGAACTTTTAAAGTTATCGCAGGATCCAGAAAAGCGTGACGGACAGACAGACTGACAGACGGAGCGCAAAACATAAGTCGCCTCTGGTTTCACCGGCAGGGGACAATAAAATTAAATAAATTGTACAAACACGTCACTTTTTTAAAATACATTTAATAGCTTGAATATGTGATTAATGAGTTAATAGTTGACTAATATTGTCTGCATTTAATATGACTACTTGTATGAGAGAACGGTTGTAGCCAAGAATAAGTTTTGCTGATTTAAATGACACATGTTTTTGGACTATACAGAGGGGGTAATCACGTTACAAACAAAATGGCCACCTCCATGCGGAGACAGGTATTTCTGGCCGTTTTCTACCTTTTATTTCTTCATCTTTTATAAGTTTTTATAGTGTCCCTCACTTTCTAGCATTATCAGTAAGAAAGTGATTAGCGTATATTTCGTATTAATATTCACTCAATACCTCGACCTAAATCTAAGCAATATTTCTTAGCAGAATAACCTTATTAAAGCTACACTAAAAAAATTAGCAACGAGTAAAGTTGAGATATAAAGCGAATGTTAATACGAAATAAACGCTTATCACTTTCTTGCTGATATGCCTAGAAAGAGCCATTTAAACAATTACTACAAGTAATGAAGGGTATAAAACGGCTAACAATACCAGTCTCGGCATGGATGTCACCATCTTGTTTGTCACATGATTTACCCCTCTGTATATAATGAGACTTACTTGTATGAGAGAGGTGACTTGACTGCCTATATAAGACTTTCTTGTATGACAGAGGTGACTCGACTGCCTATATAAGACTTACTTGTATGAGAGAGGTGACTTGACTGCCTATATAAGACTTACTTGTATGAGAGAAGTGACTTGACTGCCTTTATAAGACTTACTTGTATGAGAGGTGACTTGACTGCCTATATAAGACTTACTTGTATGAGAGAGGTGACTTGACTGCCTATATAAGACTTACTTGTATGAGAGAGGTGATTTGACTGCCTATATAAGACTTACTTGTATGACAGAGGTGACTTGACTGCCTTTATAAGACTTACTTGTATGAGAAAGGTGACTTGACTGCCTATGTAAGACTTACTTGTATGAGAGGTGACTTGACTGCCTATAAGACTTACTTGTATGAGAGAGGTGACATGACTGCCTATATAAGACTTACTTGTATGAGAGGTGACTTGACTGCCTATATAAGACTTACTTGTATGAGAGAGTTGACTTGACTGCCTATATATGACTTACTTGTATGAGAGAGGTGACTTGACTGCCTATATAAGATTTACTTGTATGAGAGAGGTGACTTGACTGCCTATATAAGACTTACTTGTATGAGAGAGGTGACTTGACTGCAAGTACTGCCGCTCCTAAGGCCTTGAGGACATACGACATGTTGTACTGCTCCCCCACAGTCAGGCTGAAATATGAAGTGGCATATGAACCCTTTACCACTTAGATATGTATTCTCACGCATTTGTAGTCCCTTAGAAAGTTAAATTGAATTTAAGACCTTTTTTACTAGATTCAAGTTCTTGAGGCTTCATTTCCAACCCTTAGATACTGATGAATAGCAAACAGCATAAAACCTGAACAGACTGCAAGTTTCTTGCAGACTGTTCTGGTTTAATGCTGGTTGCAAAAGCCATTTTCACTTTGCTTTTGATGGGGAAAGACTTAAAAAACAAACCTGGAGGAGTTTACTTTCTCAAAACATTACCATCATGTAAAGTACACATTTGTATTGCCTTTTAAAGTCATTTTTTAGGATTTTATATTCTTGTAATGTAGAACCTCCCAGCCCAAATGACAGACACACAGCATCTCCCCTATGGTGAATTCAGCTAAATATGCTTGACTAGAGGGTATCAAATTCCACTGGATCAGGCCTTTTCCTGCCTATTTTTGGGAAAATGCAAATTGAGAATTGGGATTTTTTGTATGCAAAATGTCTTTGCAATTATTGAAATTATAAAAAGAAAATCATATTAATTATAATTAAAAACTAAATGTAAGATGTAATTCCAATAAAATTGAGGTAAAATAATCGTAAGACATATCTTTTTTCAGAAAAAATAATAATAAACAAGAGATGTGCTTGTCAGAAACACAAGGCCCCCTTCTGCGCCACTTTGAAGCCATATATTTGACCTTTGACCTTGAAGGATGACCTTGACCTTTCATCACTCAAAATGTGCAGCTTCATGAGATACACATGCATGCCAAACATCAAGATGCTATCTGAAGCGACATAGAAGTTATGAGCATTTTTCGAAACCTAAATGCGAAACCTAAATGCAAAGTGTGACGGAAAGACAGACAGACGGACGGACAGTCCGATCACTATATGCCCTCCTTCACAGGTAAATAAAAATTGAGAAAAAAAAAAAAGGGAATATTTGCTACATTTTTCCTTTAGAAATGGGTCCGTTTTACACCTTTAATAACAGACCCATAGATACTCAAGAAAAAGGCCTGTGGATAACATAATTCCATTGCCATTGATGAAAACTTTGAAGGTTGTAAACTGCAGTCATCAAAATATCGACAAGAACACAAGCCTTGTACTGGTTAAGTTTTATTCGAACTTGCTAAGACTTTTTCACATAGTCTGGCTAGCTACATTTGCTTGGTATTGAAATATAATTTAGAATGAAGGATTGATTGGTTAAACTGCAATTTCAATGACTGTTTCTTGTAATTTATTTTCAAATAAATACAAATATTTATGAGAGCTGTAGTTAAAAGGATGTCAACAACTTATTGTTAATTCTTAAAAGTTAAATAAAAAACTAACAAGAGATGTGTTTGTCAGAAACACAATGCCCCCTACTGTGCTGCTTTGAATGTTTTTTTGTGTGACCTTTGACCTTGAAGGATGACCTTGACCTTTCACCACTAAAAATGTGCAGCTCCATGAGATACACATGCATGCCAAATATTAAGTTGCTATCTTAAATATTGCAAAAGTTATGACCAAGGTTAAATTTTTGGGACACACACACACATACAATGACAGACAGGCCCAAAACAATATACCCCCGATCATTCGATCTGGGGGCATACAAAAACTTTAGTATAGATATTTAGGACAAATACAAATATTTATGATAACTAAAGTTAACGTGATGTCAACAACTAATTATCACTATTTACTATTTCAATCAAAAGTTTTACTTTTGTATAGAGGAGCAGTTGACATATCTATTGAGCTCTTCAATTTGCTCGCTGTTGTCAAGGTACTTGGTTGCCTTGGTGATAGCACAGCTGAGGATTTCCTCCAGGGACTTGTGACAGCTCAAACTGTTCCTACCCTACAATGGGTAGGCACCAAAATAATAGGATGGCTCAAACTTTGATAGGTTCAAGGTAATTAAAACTTGCAATTTTCTATGCTTTTAAAATATAATAATAATATTTTCATTATTGAAAATTAATTTCTCAGCACTGACATCATTTCATTCGGATTCAGATTTACATCAAGTTGGAAGAATTGAGAGATAAATACCAAGGCTCATTATATCATGACTGAGAACAGTTGGTATTTGTAAGTTATTTTTGGATTTGAGCCACCTCTCATGTTCATTCAGTGTTGTTTAAGATTAGCCTGTGTAGTCCGCATAGTCTAATCAGGGACGACACTTTCTTAAACTGTATTGTATTCTTCATTTAAAGAATGTCTTTTCTTAGCCAATATCCAGTTTCTGCAGAAAGTGTCTTACCTGATTAGCCTGTGCAGCCTGCACAGAGTTATCTGGGACTATACTTTACCCACATGCATTAAGCCCTATTTTCCCAGAGCAAGGCTCATTTGTAAGTTATTTACAAAGATTGCAGACATTTTGGATGACTATTCCTACCTGTAACATCTGTGAGACCAGACTAGTGGTGACAACACACGAGGCCACACAGAGAGGGTGAGAGTGTGTCGTCCGACATATCCTGGATGTGTTCGCTTCCACCTCGTCAGGATGGTGGAAATATGGGACACCTGCATGTAAGAGGTCATATACATCATTGTCTCGTACATATAAATGAAGGCAAGTCACAAAGAACAAACATTTCACAGCCAGTCTAGGACTTATGCTGCCATGCGCATTCCTTAAACTTACAGGGAAGATGTAATTACGACTGAGAATATGACCCTAGTTCTTGGTAAACGGAGGTTAATGACATTGTGTAAAGTGCCGTCCTAGATGCCGACTGCACAGGCTAGTCAGGGACAAGACTTTCAGTTAAGACTGGATTTTGGTTTAGAGCAGACTTCCTTTAAAACGAACAATTAAATAAAAGGACATGCATTTAGCCCTTTTTTCCCACAACTGGTCTCAAATTAATATAACTTATGGAAACGACACATTTCCCACATGACATATTGATTTTTTCCACATAAATAAAAGGGCATTACATACTGAATAAAACGTGGCATATGAAATAATACCCATTTATGCTTAACGTCACACAATTGTTAATTCTGATGACCTATGAATAACAAGAAACCGTCGGATTCGGGTGATGCTCCTCAAAGTTTTTTTTGTCACAATATTGCACTATATATTCAAATAAAAGAAAACGTCTTGGGGGGCATAACTTTGAACAAAATAATACGATGGATGGTTTAGCAACTTAAAAATTTCAAAGGGCCATAACTCTCTAAATAAATCATTTCACCAGAACCCACTAATAACATGCGCATCTCCTCAAGGTAGTTAAGCTTCCCATAAAGCTTCATTGAAGTCCAGTCAGTAGTTGGAGAGAAATAGCCCGACAAGAATTGCACTATATGTACAGTTTATAGAAAATTTCAAAGGGCCATAACTCTGTGAAAAATCATCCGACTATAATAGGCTGATAAGATGCACATCTCCTGTTGGTAGTGAAGCTTCCCATAAAGTTTCATTGCATTCCCGCGATAAGTTGCTGAGAAATAGCTCGGACAAGAACTGCACTATATGTACAATGGAAAATTTCAAAGGGCCATAACTCTGTGAAAAATAATCCGACCATAACCGGCTGATAATATGCACATCTCCTCTTGGTAGTGAAGCTTCCCATAAAGTTTCATTGAATTCTCGTATTAAGTTGCTGAAAAATAGCTCGGACAATAATTGCACTATATGTACAATGGAAAATTTCAAAGGGCCATAACTATGTGAAAAATCATCCGACCAGAACCGGCTGATAAAATGCACATCTCCTCTTGGTAGTGAAGCTTCCCATACAGTTTCATTGAATTCCAGTCATTAGTTGCTGAGAAATAGCCCGGACAAGATTTGCACAATATGTACAGTTAATGGAAAATTTCAAAGGGCCATAACTCTGTGAAAAATCATCCGACCAGAACTGGCTCATAATATGCACATCTACTCTTGGTAGTGATGCTTCTCATTAAGTTTCATTGAATTCCGGTCATTAGTTGATGAGAAATAGCCCGGACAAGAATTGCACTATATGTACAGTTAATGGAAAATTTCAAAGGGCCATTACTCTGTGAAAAATCATCCGACCAGAACCCGCTTATAAACTGCACATCTCCTCTTGGTAGTGAAACTTCCCATAAAGTTTAATTGAATTCCGGTCATTAGTTGCTGAGAAATAGCTCGGACAAAAATTGTGCACGGACGGACACACGGACGGACAGAAGAAGCGGCGACTATATGCTCCCCCCCAAAATTTTTGGGAGGAGCATAATAATTGTAATAACAACTATAAACCGATATTGTATCCAGTATATCAATAACAGTTCAAGCAAACAATAAATGCAGTATAACTTCAACACAATTGTTCCATATGGCAGCAAATGAATAACAGCCTAACACCTTAAACAGACCTAGTATGGCAATCTGCCGACTGCTAAAATGTCGTCTGCTGAATTTCTAAAATTAGCATTTTCTTTGATTTGTTTTCAAAGAATACTATCAGAATAGTAAACAGTTTGGATCCTGATGAGACGCCACGTTCTGTGGCGTCTCATCTGGACCCAAACTGTTTGCAGAGGCCAGCGCTGAAAGGGTTAAACAAACCTAGTATGGCAATCTGAACCAAGGCACCGTTGTCCGTTCCAAACTGCCGAGACGGGATACAGGGGTGGGAACTGGGGAATGGCGGATATTTACGACAGCTTTCAGTGTCGCTGTAGAAGCTATCGTCACTGCTGTCATAGTCATCATCATCATCATCATCATCAGTTTCATTGGCGTTACACTGAGGGTCAACTGCATACACATGCACCGTGGATTTCTCTATTATTTTCTGGGCAGCCGAATGTGGGTTCTTCAGAAACTCAGAGTGTTCTATAACCTAAAGGAGGAAAGTTAAACAAGGCCAAATCATGATGTTCCCAACATTTAACAAGGCCAAATCATGATGTTCCCAACATTCAACAAGGTCAAATCATGATGTTCACAACATTAAACAAGGCCAAATCATGATGTTCACAACATTAAACAAGGCCAAATCATGATGTTCACAACATTAAACAAGGCCAAATCATGATGTTCACAACATTAAACAAGGCCAAATCATGATGTTCACAACATTAAACAAAGTCAAATCTTCATGTTCACAACATTAAACAAGGCCAAATCATGATGTTCACAACATTAAACAAGGCCAAATCATTATGTTCACAACATTAAACAAGGCCAAATCATGATGTTCACAACATTAAACAAGGCCAAATCATGATATTTACAACATTAAACAAGGCCAAATCATGATGTTCACAACATTTAACAAGGCCAAATCATGATGTTTACAACATTAAACAAGGTCAAATCATGATGTTCACAACATTAAACAAGGCCAAATCATGATGTTCACAACATTAAACAAGGCCAAATCATGATGTTCACAACATTAAACAAGGTCAAATCATGATGTTCACAACATTAAACAAGGCAAAATCATGATGTTCACAACATTAAACAAGGCCAAATCATTATGTTCACAATAGAATATTGATACGGGAAGGAAATAATTACGAAATTCATTTATTATTGTGGAGAGCAATATTTTTCTTTGAAAGCTGAATAATTTTGAGAAGATATATTTGTCTAGAAATACATTTTACTGCACTGTGATAGAAATAATAGTCTTACTTTACTTGAGTTCTTATTTAAGGGCAATTTCTAAGGCAAGGTTAGTCACACAAGCGAAGAATGGCACAAATTATTTTATAACAATTAAAGGTAAGTTGCCATGAAGGCAACATCTCACTCAGTCCTATCAAAACAGTTTGTCCTTTTTAAACATAAACATGTTATTTTGCTGTACACAAAAAGATTTAGAATTACACTAACAGTATTTGAGCTCATTTGTATAACAACACACTGTGACATTAGCAGTGTTTTTATCACCATTTTGGGAAAGTGGCCGGGTCACTTTGCATTGGAAAAATTCATGGCATTTTGACAAAAATTGGGAAATAAGTGTTGTTGTTGTTTTGCTAAATATGCTTCAATAATAAAAGTGTTTTGAGTATCATATTAACTAAGTTTTAACTTATCGAGCTGATGGGAAACAAAATTCATTTTTTTTTTTGGGGGGGGGGGGTATACCTTCAATTGGGAATTTTTAGGTCCCATTTGTAAAGATATATACATTTTTCAATTAGGAATGGGGCTGAATTCCGGACCTGATTTTGAACGAAACAAAACACTGATTAGCAAACCTCTCTGATGGTCTCACTGAGTACAATGCCAGTTGTCTCCCCTATCTCAGCGTTGCCATGGAGACACCAGTCATAGAGTCGCCTCGCGTACTCCAGCTCGTCTATCACACCAGCCCAGCCTACGATGCTGTCCAGCAGCAACACCTGTTTGTTTAACCTATTTATTTATTTTGTTTGATTGCATTGCAAGCCTAAGGCTTATTGAAATGCTTTTGAGTTTGTTTCCATGGTAAAACAAGTACTTGGTGTCTATGGGGGAGATCTAAAGAACTTCCCCACAGTTGGGATGGAACCGGCAATCTTCATGTTGCCAGGCAGACAGTCCACTATCCACTACGCCATGGCCACCCATAAAGAAACACCTGTAGGGGGAGCAGAAACAATACACCACTTACTAACCATTAACCACCCAGATTCTTTGGGGCACTTGGCATCCCTTAGAAAATCAAATGAAATTTAAGACTACATTTAAGTTTTAACTCTTTACCACTTACAGAGCTCCAGATAAGGGTCGTATTTTCGTAATTACGAAATATTTTCAAGTCCGTTAGGTATTTATTTTAAAATCTTGTCGTACCATTAAGAATTACAAAATCAAGTTACGAATATTATTTTAACATCGGTTCGTATCGATTTTTATTGAGTTCTTTTCGTGTATTAAAGATTTTTGCGGTGCTTATATAGAATGGTTATCGGGTTTGTTTAACAAAGCGCATTTTTTCCAATAAAAGCGGCGTATACAGTCTATCTGTCAAAAAACAATGGCGGCGCCCAGAGAGCGTCTTAAAAAACTGCAAAGCGTCCGAAAACACGCTTTTAACATATTGTACGCAAAGTGAGCCGAAGTTAAATGTTTAGAAAGACATAATAGAAAAGATCTTATACGATGTTGTATGTTCAGTTGCCGACACAGTCAGAAAAGCTAAACAAAAAGGCGACACGACAGTACCAAACTTAAACACAAAAAAACATTGAACGAGTGGAAGGGACAAGTCCCATGGCTAATCATTGAAAAGATTAAAGGGGAGACCCGTTTTAATTGTGAAATATGTAAAAATTCATCCAAGGCATGCAATCTAAGCACAGTTTGGGCATATGAAGGTATTTGAAAAATAAAATTGTATAATACTGAAACAACACTGTTGAACTCGTATAAATAAAGTTGCTAGTATGTTTATCTTGATTTTTTTTGCATGAAAATAACCATTATTATTTATTTTTAGGTCATTTAGAAAAAATAAGAATTATTTTCCAAAACTTAGTAGTAACGTTAAGAATAAAATTTCAGAGTTAAGAATTCTTTTTGAAAATCTGGTAGTAATTTAAGAATTTCACAAAACCTTATCTGGAGCTCTGACTTAGATATGTATTTTTTAAGCATTTTTAGTCCCTTAAAAAGTTTAATTTAATTGAAGACCTTTCTTACTAGATTCAAGTTTTAAAGGCTTCAATTCCAACTCTTTGATACTGATGAGCAGTAAACAGCATAAAACCTGAACAGCTGAGAGTGTCTCGCAGGCTGTTCTGGTTTTATGCTGTTTGCACATTAGCAATTTTCACTTTGCTTCTGAGAGGGAAAGGGTTAAAAGCTTCGTTTCAAAACGTAAGGTACTGATGAGCAGCAAACAGCATAAAATCTGAACAGACTGCTAGTTACTCTCAGGTTCTTCTGGTTTCATGCTGTTTGCACATAGCCATTTCACTCTGCTTCTAAGCAGGAAATGATTTATGCAAATATGAACTGTTATGTGATTTGTTATCAATAAAATCCAGGAATCACCACTCACATTCAAGGCAATGCCAGGAGAACTTGGGCTATATGCATGTGCTTAAGTTACATCCCATATTAGTCAGTGCATATTGCACAGGCTTATGCCACTTTTGGAGGACACTTTCTACCTAGTATTTTTGTTAAGAAGAGACTTCCTTTTACAAAATGTAACAAAACATTTTATAAGAGTGTCCCTGAGGTTACTTAATTCATTTAGCCTTCATTCCCAGTGTCCAATACAAAAAGCCTGGATTTCAAAGGGCCCAGCCGATTTAAAGCACTTCTTTAATTATTGGTATGAGTTATTTCCTTTCCTTGGAAATCAAATACATTACTATTTGATAATTGTAATTTGGTTCTTTTATTTATTGGTCAAAATATGAATGATCCTGATGAGATGCTTAGATAATATTGTATATTAATTTACAGACTGATATGTGCAAGAGACTTTTATAGATACAGTCCTATCAAAGGCCTTGGTAATTTTTGCAAACAAAACCACGTAATTCTCATAATTATGGGTCGTGCTCTGTGAAAAGGGGGTTTAATGCATGTGCGTAAAGTGTGCAGTCTGCACAGGCTAATCAGGGAGGACACTTTCCGCCTAAACATGATTTTTGCTACGAAAAGACTTTCTTAAAGCGAAAAATATCATAAAAGCGGAAAGTATCATCCCTTAACGCACATTCATTGAAACCGTTTTTCACACAGCACCGCCCATATCTTTTCTACCAATGACTATTGGTTCTGGTGGGGTTTGGCATGAAGCCAATCCTTTGATTTAACTAGCAGCTCACTGGGCAACAGGTAAAATCAAAAACAATCTCCATGTAAGACTTATACACCCCAACCCTGATTTGAAATGTACTGGTACGAAACCAATTGAGGAAAATTAGCATGATAAAGTCTGAATTTGGGAAAAATCGTGTTGTGAAATCTTCAGATTAGGAATAATGGGTCTTTTTAATTACTTGGTATAAATTGCACAAACCCATTCAGAGATTCATTTATATGCATTTTGGCTTAAAATGTTCAGTTTCAGTGCTTCGGTGCAATACAAGTTGGCATTTGGCAGTATAGGATAGTAACCGAAACAAATGCGCACCACACTACGTAAAAAATAAAAGAAAAAGACTATACATTACCTATCAAACCCTTTATTCAAAAGACTTTCTCTTTACACGCTTGTATGTACATGAAAAATGTTGTTCAAACATGTGTAATTAGCAAGCATAACTTCTTCAAATGCGCCTTTAATATTAAAAACATTAAAAAAAATTATTATAGATGTGTTAAAACCAAATTTTTGCACAACTGTAATGAAAACCCTCAGGAATTCTTGTTCAGACGACACAATGTAACAGATGGTTGTAATTATCAACTTACCCTAGGAAAATTGCCCAAACACCTTTCAGAAATCATTTGAACAAACCACATTCATTTTTTAACACAGCCAAGATATCGTAACCACACAATTTTTCTCTGTTCTCTGCAAGTTTCATGAGTGGATCATAAACATGACTTCTTGAGTGATCAAATGGTTAACCATAGACATATTAGGAAAACTAAATGCCTTGTCAGCAAAGTGTTTAATTGATCCATAACTGGGCTAAGAAAAATTCAAACTTATGGTCTGCGAAAATTTCATGAAGATTGTGCAAACAAATGTAAGTTCTAGAGTGCTTTCAAGCTCGTTTTTTCATTGAATAGTGACTAAGTTTCTTATCCAATATGACCCAGTTTCATGATGATTTGGAAATAAATGTGGCCTCTACAGTGTGCACATTTTTTTTCTTTTATTTGACCTAGTGACCTAGTTTTCTGCCCCATATGACCTAGTTTCTCAACTGAAATATCATCGGAACAAATGCTCTTACATTATTTTTTTTTTTTCTTCAGTTTTTCTTGAAATATCATTTGTTTAAACATGGTTTATGCTTCCCTTCTGCTTAAGTACTAACAAGTACTTATTTAAAACTAAATATACCTGTATTAGTAGTACAAACTGCCTGCAACTTCATACAGGGCTTTTTTTCCATATATATAAAGTAGCCATAAAAACTACAAAATTCCCAATTTCCATCTGAAAATTTCCCAAAAGGAAGACAGAAACTGAACATTTCGAGAAATTCTTGTTTTTTCCCGCTCATTTTTCCCCAATTGGAACACAAAAAAATCGCTGGCTTCATTCCTAAACATTAAGAAATCAGAAATACTGTTTACAACGGAGACTGCACACAACACAACTAATCTTTTCACAATTCTGTTGATAATACCTGACATTTCCCAATGTTTATCTTAGATATGTTAAGACGTTATTTGGCAAACTGAGTCCTCAAAAAAAGGTAACAACTCAAAATAATTTTATGTGTCTTAACAGACCTGCATATTAAATTTTATGCATACATTTCTATGTTTGTTGCTTTTGGTGTTTTTTAATTTCACATAGACGAATAAAAAAAGTGCAGAAGCTTTAAATTAAAATTCAGCTTTATAATGCTTACAAAAAACATTTGTGTATGCATCATAAACTATAGAGTCAATCTCATCCATACTTTGAGAGAAAAAAGGCTTTCATTCAATTAACAAGATAATGTAAAGTTTAGTCAATTTGGTTATTGATGTTTAAACTTCAATTTACCATCATGTCAAAGTTGGAGGTCCAGTCGCCTTTCTTCCAACGCACTCTTAGCTCATCCTGTACGATGTCTTCATACGCTAGGTGCTCATTGCTGTAGTGAAAGCGGCACTGGTCCGACGTCATGCAGCAGGTGGCAAGTCCAAGAGCATCGCCAATAGCTGCACCATAAATCAAACCTGGAGTGCAAAGTGATATCATTACACATGGAGATAGCAGGTATGAGATTTGAAGGCTGTTTGTTTTATTACACATGTACAGGTGAAAAATATTTATTTTGTTATATTATATTGGTTTTTTTGTAACATGTTGATTTGGACACAAGAAAGATATAAAAGTAAAATATAATATTTAGGCAAAACCCCAATGGATAAGCGAAAATGTTTCTACTATTTAAAAATCAACAATTAAATGACATACAAAGCTTAAATAAAATCAGGTGAACACAAAATACACCAAAAAAACATTGTACACATTATAGGAAGTAATATTTTTTAACTGTTTTATTTTCAAAACTAAGGTTGATAACATTGTTTATCATCTCAAAAACAAGCTGATTTAACACTTCATACATTCATAGTGGTTCCTCACCTAAAATCCTGTCTCTGAGAGTGAAGGCCTCTAGATCAGACCCAGAGGGAGGTGGTAACAGCGGAGTTTTGATTCGACTCGATGTGTTTGCCGTGTGTGTTTGGGACTGTATGTATTGCACCTGTGCAGAGTGCGGATTTGGAACAGAAGTCTGTAGGTGATTTCCCCGCACTCTAGGAAACGTGTTTGCTGCTGTATTGGACAAAAGTTCTAAGCTCTGACCAGAGAGATTAAAGTTTTTTCTAAGATGAGACAACAATTCTTCTGATCCTCTCTCAGTCACAGACTGCAGTGGTTCTAAGAATCTGTTATCACTCGCTAATAACACCTTCAGAGTCTTCAAGCCACCTAATGTCACAGGTAACACTTTTAATCTATTTGATGACAAATCAAGTTTTTCTAAACTTTCCAACTTATGAAATTCTCCATCAATTAATTTAATCCGATTGTGAGACAGATCTAGTTTTGCTAGTCTTCTTAACCGGAATAATGATGCAGGCAGATACTTGAGGTTGTTAAACCGGAGCAGCAGAGTTTCTAGGTGCAGGAGCAGACAGATGTTGTCCGGGAGAGTATGAAGGCGATTGTGTGACAGGTCGAGATGGTTCAGGTGTGGAAGTTGCAGAGGAAGCTTGCTGGGAATGACAGTTATTGCATTGAACGAAGCGTCCAGTCTCTCATACAGAGACAGGGACTGTAGGAGGTGGTCTGGAATATCCCTGAGGCAGCCCTCCTGTCTCTTGCCTTCAACATGCTGCAGAAAAACAGTTAAGACTGAAGAATTGAGCCATGTTCCGGGAAAACCGGGCTTAATGCATGTATGTCAAGTGTCCGCACAGGGTAATGAGGGAAAATACTAATCGCCTAGACTCAAGGTTTTATAAGAAGAGACTTCCCTTAAACGAAAAATTCCATTAAAACTGAAATGGTCATCCCTGATTTGCCTCTTCAGGCTGCACATTCTTATCTGGGACAACACTGTACGCACAGGCATTAAGCCCCTTGGAAGGGAAGTTGGCTCATTGAGGCAGTTCTTCTATGTTTTGCCATCAACATATTGCAAACAAGTCGAAGAGCTGCTTTTTCGAAACCCAATGCCCCTCTACTGCTTTTTGAAGCCACAAAGCAGATATATCCCAGTTGAAACGAAGTTACAGTCTATTGATATTTGACAACGTTACAGGCATTGAACAGTATCCGAAGGCGTTTTGGGGAAATTTTTCCAGAAGTGTTATTTTAAAGGTCCAAGGTCAATAAATTCATCACAAATCATTGGACAGGAACAAAACTCACACATACAAAAAATCACCTTAATATCAGAACCCGATTTATAAACAGTAAAACCGGCCGTTAACCACATACCGGCGGTTAAAAGTCGGTAACTTGTTGGTTACTGGTCGGTAAGCGTTTGTATAAAATTGGGTTAGTTATACCGATCGGGTAAAACTCAGTTAACTTATGCCCTGCTTCTCTAGGTGGGCAAGTACAAGTAACCGAGAGGTAACTTACACAAAATGGCCGAGTTGCGCGACATTATAAAAGCTAACCATCGACGACCTTGACAATTTCGACGAGTAAACAGACAATTGCGGCGACTGACACTTTATTTGAATTAATTAACAGGGCAATAGGTTTTCCGACTTCGGACGACGAATTTAAGGACGCACAGAACGTGCTTTTTAAATCCTGCTTTGGGTATACCGTGTGTGATCCGATGCATCAATGGCGCCCATGTTTTAATCATTTCTCTGAGAACAGAGAATGACAAAAGTATGATACAAACAAAACCAAAACACATTCGAACTAGTATCTTACCTTTAATAATCCTTTAAAATCCATAAATAATCCATTGAACTCAATAATTGACGAGTTTGCATCTAGGGTCTTTAATAATTATTTTATCGTAGTTAAATAAAGACATCCTATCACTATATTCAAATGAGTTTATGAACTCAATAAACTTTCTTCTTCGTCACACGCTACGTCATGAAATCTACATTACTGCTGTTCAAATGAACCGGAGCAGTTTATCAAATAATAGCCGTTGGTAAACTCAGTTGCATTTGCAGATTCCTGCATACTAACATATGCTTTATTTGTCTATAGTTAATGCCCTTATTGTACAAGAAAATAATTTAATATATAAATACACAAAGAATAGAAAACATTCTATTACACAACCGATAAATGAGTGGATAATATCCGTGTACAAAATGGGACATTCCAAATTCCAGTGTGGTGCTATTTTTACCATCTTATACTTTACACATCTTTATGCCTAACGTGTATTAAATGGGAAAGCAAATATTGCAGATTTTGAATGAATTGTGCGATATTTGTATGGCTTGCTGTACATTCTAAAAAAGTATATACACGGATTATAAACAATGCACATTGCACGAAATAATGAAACTGTGTTAAATAGACCAGTTTCACAAAACTACCGCTGTTGCTATTTTTAGATATAACATGACGCGTCAAATTTCAGAACAGGCTGAACATGAATAGATCTTTGGCGGAGAATATCGATGGTTATAAACCAGTTGAATTTTATTTATTAAATTCGCAATTTTTATGAGTATTGACACTGGTAACAAAAACGACAAGCATATGCATACATGCATGTGTTGTTAAGTCAATACATTGATGAGGGGTTATAAAATAAACATTCGCACACCTAAGTCATATTTCAAAGCCAAAGTATTTAGTACCACTAGTGTATATATTATACGTGTATATACGTTTTATTTAATTTTGATTAAAATTCAAGATACCCATTGTCATCAGAGCAAATGTGATCTGAAGAGTAAACATTAATTGCTAATTGCACAAAACAAAGATACACAAGTCGTATAACACAAAACGTTATTATATAACTTAAATTCTCAAAGGTATGTTATTTGGTCTGTAAGATTTTTCATGAACGATCGAATGTATAAAATGTGAGTGGACTCAATCATAAGAAAAAGCAATAGAAAATGCAAAGCATGTGAACTATATAAATGTTATGTCATTTTCCTTTAAATTTAAGTAATGTTCTTTTACAGTTAAAGACAATATTGAAGAATTATTTTATATGTGTGAAAAAAAAACGAACATGGAGCAAAATGAACTCTCTATGCATGCACCTTGATTTCTCTTAAAACATGATTATGGGTTTATATATATATGTCACTTCATGTCATAAATCTCTCTTGTGTGTGTGTGTTTATTTTTCGGAAACATTCTTTAACCCCGTTGTGGTCAATGAAAATGCTTGTTTTAATTGTGTTCTTCCATACACTAACAAACACTCTTTAAAGGACTATGTAAGGACGGAGTTTTATTTTAGCGGAACCCGCTAAATAGGTTTCGTGTTTAGCTTAAAAGTTTATAAATATTTCAAACATATTTAAAAGTATAAAGTACTTTATTATGTATCTGAAAAAAATCTTACACAAGGAAAATCGTTTCTACGCTAATTTTGACAAGCCGGACATTCGTTAATATGTTGTTTTAACTACCCGGACATTCATTCCCAGGCTATTTAGACATCCCGGACAATCGTTCCAACATAGTTTTGACAGACTGGATATATACTCCATCATAGTTTTAAAGCACAGATTTCTGCAAGGTTTGGCAAATTACAGATCAAAGTGTAAGTCGAAATATTCGAATATATTTTAACGTTATCATTCTCATGATCAGGATGAAAACTTACAACAATATAAAGTATAACACAAAATATGAGATAAAAAAAAATAAAAATAAATATTTTCATAATGACACATTAAAATACCGGATAAAATGCCCAGAGTGTAATATTATTTTGATAAAATGTGATAATAATGAACGGGATATCAATTATTCAGGAACGAAT